>NW_026942138.1:0-8005 GCF_024139115.2 Armigeres subalbatus
ATTTCTTTGAGGAATGATAAAGTTCTTTTTTGCTTGGCGGCTGTCGTCGGCCAACGCCTCTCTCTCATGTTTGGTTGGAGCCCAATTTTTCCCGAGCATCATCATATCCTGGACAGTTGACTATATAATGTGTTTGACAGGTAAGAATTTATTACATTTTGTGCAATTGCGATCTGTTTTTTCTAGTAGATAGGCATGCATAATTATGTATGGCCAATTCGTAACTGGTTAGTATAACGTCCTCTGCGATTTCCTGTTGTCTCTCTAAATGGTGTAGTGGTATTTTGCACTTCTCTTTAATTTTGTTATTTCTGGTTGATTTCCCCATTCCAATTGCCATTTGTTAATCATATTTCTTTTAATGATGGTTTTAATTTCTTTGTGGATCAAATTATTCTTTGCATAATGGTGTTAAGCTCGAGGGCTCGTTTGGCTTCAGCATCGGCCTTTTCATTCCCAGGAATGCCGATGTGGCTTGGGAACCAACAGAAGGTAACGGATGTTCCTCATCGGATAAGGGTTGCACAGTGTGGTTATTTCATCTTTGAGGGAAGATTTTACCTTTCTCTTTTCGATAGTTGTTATCATTAATCAAAAGAGTCGGTGCATATGACAAGTTTAACTCACTCTATCTTGGTTTGATATCCACTTCAGAGCTTCAACTACCGCCATGGTTTCGACGCTGTAGATGCTAATTAAGCCATGGGTTCTTTTACGCATTACGCTCTTCCTAGCTAAATGTTACATTAAAGCCGGTTCTGGAGTCTGTTTTTGATCCGTCAGTGTATAAAACTGTAAGGAATCTGTATTTAGTACGCATTCGTTGAGCAAATAGTTGTCTTAAATCCAGATTATTGATTGTTTCCGGTCTGCCTCGCGTGTAGAATCGTATTATCAACAAGTATTTGTTTTCTTTTCCATGGTGGAGTAGATGGTATGTAGAAAGGTTTACTTGCTGGGCGCAGTTAAGCTAGTTCTTCGACGATTCGGCTACTTCTAGTTCTTATGGTGTTTGGTTCAGAAGGTATTCTTGATCTGTAAAGTTCCCCTGAACTGTTGCTGCCGAGTTCTTCTGTTCTTTTCGCTGTTTGATGGTTGACGAGCATTGTTGGCTACCATGTAAATAATGCTAGTTTTTGGTTCAAAAGAAATCTGATGTTTGGGATGCCTGTCATTCGGCCTGATGCTTATTATTGGCCAGGCGAATGCTCCGCGATAATTCGTAGAGCGTTGCTGTGCAAACCTTCGAACCGTTTGATTACCGTGTCGCTAATTGAAGATATGATCGGGGCTGCATTGCATATAGTATTTTTTCAAGTACGGTTGCTTTATAGATTTTTATCAGGGATTGGCGGTCTCCACCCCATGATCTGGATGCAATGGATCTTATAAACTGTAAACTTGTTTCCTCGATGTGTGTTTTGTAGGTGAGGTGTTGATCTAATGTTACTCCTAGGCATTTGTGGCATGATTTTTCTGGTATAGGGACATTGTTCAATATAAGTCTTTGACTTGTTTGTTTTCTAGATCTCGGTGTACAAATGCTAGAGTTAGGCGATTTTCGGTAGAGATTTTGAAGCCGGTGAAAGAATCCCATAGATTCAACTGATTTAAGCGTTGATTGTAATTTTTTGTGAGATTTTTCCTGTTAATACTGGAGGTGAAAAGAACTACAGCGTATCGGCAAAGAGGAGTGCAATAACTTCGGCAGGAAGCTTTGCGCATATGGTGTCGATTGTACTAGGAATAGCGTAACACTTATCACTTGATCCTCGATATAGGCCATTTTCCATTATTGCTCCTCGTGACAGAGTATTGTTACCAGTAACTCTGAAGGTCCTTCGTTCCAGGGTTTTGTGGATGTATTTAATAAGATTGCCTCCTATTTTCCACTCACAGATTTTGTTTAGCACCAGCCCACGCCAAGTGGTGTCGTAAGTCTTTTTAATCTCAAGAAAGATTGCTCGTGTAAACATCTTTTTATGCATAGCTTCTCTAACTGTGGTGTCAAAGTGCGCGGGATGGAACTGATGTAGGTTTCCCTTTACGGAATGCAAATTGGTGGTCATTAAGTAGCCTACGTTCTTCAATTAGGTGCATTAGATGGTTGTTCACCATTTTCTCGAGGATCTTACTACAAGGCAACTATTTAGGTAGATTATTCCAGTTTCCTGGACAACTTCTTTCTCCTTTTCCCTTGTATATGAGAATTACTATGGATTTGGCCCAGCTTTCATTTACGGAGCCTTCCTACAATCGGTTATATGTGCTAAGTATAGATGTTAATTTCTATTGGCAGTTTGGCGATCATCACAGATGCCAGCTGGGCCTGGAGAAGATCCTCGAAGTCCTTCCATTGCTTCTTCAGGCTCGTTTCTGGAAAAGACTTTGTTATATCCGGCTTCTTCTTCCTGGTTTATGGGCATCGGGGATTGTTCGATGTTATTTTTATATGCCAGAAATGCTGTAGAGGCCTCATCACTGGATATTTGTCCGAAGTGCGGAAGGCAAGACTATATCAGCAATTCCTTTGTTGTTAGTTGTTTTTTCATTATTGAATTTGATTTCTCGGATACGTGGGCTTTTAAATTTTCCTTGAATTTTGTTGAAGTTTTTCCACATCTCCTTGGCAGACGGGTGGACAAGAATTTTAGCAAAGTCTTCCCATGATTTCTTCTGAAGTTTTACGATGGTCTCAGCTTTGATATTTGTATCCTTGAATTCCCCGGCATGTTGTAGATGTAGAGTTCTCTTTTTGCTCTTTGCAAAAAGCTTCTAAGAGTTTTCTTCTTGCTTTAATGGTTGCTGCAACTTCTTTATTCCACCATGGCAACTGCTTAATACCTGTGATGGTTCCTTTTGTTTTAGATCGACTGCTTTGAAGCGCCATCTGCTCTTGTTATTTCTTCGACCCACAATAATGTTATCTATGTAGGCGAAAGATCAACTGCATTTTGGTATATTTTTCCAATCTGTTTCATCACCTTTCCACTTAGGGAGACGCCAGTTTCCTGTAGTATTTGCGGCATCAACATAATTGTGTGGGGTATGTGGTCACTTCCATAGGAGCCATCTGAGACGGTAAAACAGAGTACCGAAGCTAGTACCTTTGAACAACAACATATGGCATCGATGCAGGATCCAATTCCTGTAGCACTATTCACATATGTGTTTTCACCATTGTTGAGCACTACAAGGTTTTCTTCGTCAATGATTGACTCTAGTAATTTTCTCCTTGGCAACTGATTTCGTCTGAACCTATAGTGGGTTAGCGGCACTAAAATCACCCATCACTATCATAGGTTTAGGAATTTGTGCGAGTAATTCTGAAATATCATCCTTTTGGACGGTTCCGAGAGGGAGGTGGTTTAGTATGTTAGCATTTATTGGTGCACCTACTTTTACGGCTACTGCTTCCAAATTTGTATTTAGGTCAATGCTCTTGCTGTTCTAACCTCTTTTACTGCTGTTATTGCTCCAATTAGCTGATCTTGGTTTCACCTGGTGTCTTTGACGGTGGTATATTTTATACTTACTGATGTTAGCTTGTTGTTCTTTTTTCGCATTTGTTTCCTGTATATATACTACCAATAACATGGAGGCCATTAATAGTTTTAAGTTTGGTTCTTCTTTTCCTTAATCCTCTGACATTCCATGAGACCGCAAAATTTTCGTTGTTTGCTTGACTGTCACACATTGGAAGTATTTTTATATTATTTGGGATTGTTTTGATTCACTTGTTTATCTTGGGTATGGTGTTGTGGGTCTCGTTTAAGCTTTTCGTTAAATATTTCTTACTACATATTATCGTCGTGGTGGGTAGATCCTATGGACGTCTCTGAATCCGATTCAACAAACTCCATCTGTTCATATGGTTAAATGATGTGTTTCTTTTTCTTCTTCCTAGGTGGTAGAGATAAGGTGTTATCCAGACTCCTTTTGTGTGTTTGGGGCTGTTTTTGTTGGTATGATTTCAATAGATTTTCTGATCTTGTTGCAATCTTCTTTGAGTTTTTCCCGCCTCTTTTCTGCAATTTTTCTTCTATGTTTTTCTTCCTTGTATGCTTTGTGAACTGAGTTTAACGTCTCCTGGGATACTTCTAATTTTATTTGCATTTCCGTCACTTTTTTTTCATTTTCCAGTAAACATTTGATCAATTCTTCTTTGTAATTGCAATGAGCTTTGTCTCTAATTGTACTTCCATTTTAGCTTTCAAGGCTGTCAGCATACATTTTCTTCTCTTCATTAGGCTCGTTGATTTTAGCTACGGTATTTTGTTTTCATTAGTAAGTTTTTTAACATCTTCTTCAACTGATGATATCAATGGGTATCTGAGTAAGTCGTTTTGCTCTCTGATTCAACAATGTTTCTGGCTTCCCAAAACGAAATGTTTCTTGTCTTACTTTCACTTTTGTAATAGATTTTTCTTTTGCAGAACTGGGCAAATTCTTTTGAAAACGCACCACGCGCACCACTGCAATTGTTACCATTACATTTTGTTACGTTGCTACATTCTTTCATGGTAGATTTCACTGCACCTAATAAATTTTTTTATCCTTTGACTGGGCAGCTTAATGCTAGTATGTCCAAACCTGAGACACTTGAAACACCTTAGAAGCGGGTTAGGGTACCATATTCTTGTCTGCAAGAGGAGGTAACCTAATTTGAATTTTGTAGGTGGCCTGGTTCCTTTCATCATTATCACGAAAATGCCGGTGGGTATTTTATTGTCCTCCGCGCCCTTCGTAATTTGCTTTACATTTATGACGCCTTTGATCTGGATTAACAATGTCTCGAATTGCGTCGTCCATATCGTTTTTCACATCACGGCAGAACACTACCACTTTGCAGGAGTTCAATGATTTGTGTTCATAAATCAATTCACCGTAATTCCGTCCACTAAGTTTTCTAATTTTAGCCAGGTTTTTGGCCCACTTTCATTCCTCACTGTTACAAATATTTTTCCTTCTCTCGTTTTTTAGCCGCAGTTTTATTGTGCCACAGTGGATTGTTTTCCACTAATACTGGGGATACTCCATGGAAGCTTTTCCTCCTCCATCCTCTTTTCCATTACTGATACTTTTCCCGGCTACACAAGGTTTTCCCATATGGGGAAATTAGAACGCTCCATTAAATAAGCTTTGCCTGTTGGTTGGTTTTTAATTTGCACTCTTGGTAGATATCTGTGTTGCTTATTCGCGTTACCGATTTAGTGAGTAATCACTTTTACCTGAAAGACTGGGGCGTAATTGGATTAATCAATGAATTAACTGCGATCGACCGATTGTGCTGATGCGACTTAACTCGACCGTAGTTAAACACGGAAATGACAACTTTTGAGCCCAGAGTCCAATTTAGCAAATTTTCAATACGACGAAATTCCCCATCAAATGCAACTTATTGCGAGCAAACCGCTTAAGGATAAGTGCCTAAAACATGAGTGGGTTTTTTTTCACGCGCATACATACACACAGACATTCTTCTTCTTCTTATTGTCATTATATCCCCACACTGGGACAGAGCCGCCTCGCAGCTTAGTGTTCATTAAGCCACTTCCACAGTTATTAACTGCGAGGTTTCTAAGCCAGGTTACCATTTTGCACTGGTATATCATGAGGCTAACATACGATGATACTTCTTTATGCCCAGGGAAGTCGAGATAATTTCCAATCTGAAAGTTGCCTACTTTTCTTTTCTAGATTGGTTTTACCTATTTATGGGTACTTAATTCACCTGGCATATAAAAATCCAATTCTACCAATATTATTAGTGAAACTTAATGCAAAAAATTTGCAAAATTTACTGATGTTCTGGAAAATTTTACTTTACCCATATCGAGAGTAATCGCATTTCATATATTTGGAAGGAAAAATAAAGATAAAATAAATCGAACTGATTGCACACTCGCACCGACATCGCCAGTAGTCAGAAAATTTACTTATTTTTATCTTTCACGCAGTCGGTCGAAGTTTGAGAATAGTTGATCCGAAAGATTTTTAAACAAGGCTGAATATGAGGTAACTATTTTTTGTATTTTATTAAGATTGTTGTATTTGATATTTGTATTTTTGCACATCTTTTTAGGTTGGAACTTCTCAATCATCTTTTCAAAATCATCAGATCAGCAGCCCTCCTCGTAATCTATGAACGACGAATAATCGAGGACAGCAGAACTGGAAGCTAGTTCCAGAACCATAGGCGGAGAACTTCATTGAAAGTCAAGAATCTTCGACCACTTAGAATATTCTCGAGAGGCTAACGATGAAATCAATAAATCCTCCAGCAACCGTCTAACAACTCCAACGGAATGTTCGTCTAATCTGCAGGTTTCTCATCCTGTTCCCTGACAACAACCATATTTGGAAGTGGCTGGACAACGAGGAGAAAAACAATTAACTTGAAAAGGTAAAGGAAATTTTAAACGGAACGTGAATTCCTATTGCTTTTGGATGCTGCTACTAAAATAACATCCGGATTTCAGATTTGCGAATTGGATGGGTAAGTTGATTAGTATTTAATGAAACAATTTAGGATTGATATTTGATCTTTAAATTTTTCAGATCTATTTGCGGTCAGTTGAACTATTTAATCGGATCATTCATATTCAGCATATCTGCGTCCGGGAGAGTGTCATCAGTTCCATACTAGCATGCCGTTCCGCACTGCTTACTCCACCACACCACACTGACTCCGTAGCTGCTGCTGAAGGATGTTCCACCAACTGGATTCCAGAATGGCAGAACTTCCCCACCAGTTTTTAGTGCTTACTCCCTCACTGGCACGAAGCTGCTGTCGAGGCTGCTGCTGAAGGATGTTCCGGTTCGTTCGGGATTGCTGCCATCAGCCACTTTTGTTGGTAATGCAATCAGCAACACGAAAGTTGAAGAATAAAATGGATTCATATATGTATACTATTTTATGAAAAACGCGGTAGAATAATAAAATAATTTGCATGTATATAACCAATCAAATATTTTACTTATATTTATAAGAATAATTTTTATCCAATAATATTTTTAAAACAAGGTCAGGAAAATATCACCCATATTTAGGTAAATTTCACCTGTAACAGAACACTGGTAAATAGGTAAACATTACCAATATTCCCATGAGCCACTTGTACTCAAACATGTGTAAATGGGTACTCTTTACCCATAAGTAGGTACATGCGCACTTTTTCGAGATTATAGGTACTGTTCACCCATATTTGAGTGAACTGAACTAAGCGTGTAGACCGGCACCGGGAATCGAACCCAGCCACCCTCAGCATGGTCTTGCTTTGTAGCCGCGCGTCTTACCGCACGGCTAAGGAGAGTCCCTTCTCCGCACAGACATACAGCACCTCAATTCGTCGAGCAGAGTCGATTGGTGTATAACAGTCGGCCCACCGATCCTTTTATTGCAAACGTGTTTCTGAAGTAAAAGTTTAGCCTTTTCGTTACAACACGTAAAGATGTGCGCCTCCGATGCAGGCAGTTTTATTATCACGCCGCCGCCAACATTTTTGCATCCGCGCCGCTGATCTATGATTTTCCACCCCGTTTCCTTGGCTCCGTATGTTGCGGACCTAAGCTTACGGTAATCCGTAAAAGGCAGGGGGAGAAGGCGGAGCACTGAATCCCTACCCCAAATAACATGTGCGGACACCTGGATTTGGTTCTTAAATGCAAACAACAGTATAATTCTCCTCTACACCGAGAATATTCTACACGATTGAATCATGTTCTTTCCACGAGGATCTAACGTGTTTCAATAGTCTTCATTTTCACTAATAAAACCACGTTGAGTTGACAAGAAATAAAACTTGATTTATTACTACTTGGAAAACTGTTCATTATAACGTGTGTTTTGTAACATGATTCTATGTAGCTGTCATATTGGTGATGACACGAACATATGCGGCTATCAAATGTTCCCACAGGAGTCAAGATTTTTGAGAGCTGCCTACATTCAACAATTTAATTCGAGATTGGTAATTCATTGTATTATATTCAAATGGTAGGT
>NW_026942139.1:0-207876 GCF_024139115.2 Armigeres subalbatus
TACCATCTTTGTTGCCATGTTTTGGCGTTGAAAGGTAGCTTCCGGTTTGGATACTCTTTCCTTCTTCATTTACCGATATGTTTGCGTATTGCCCCTGTATCAGTCAGTCGAACTAGAAAAGTTGTAGTTTCATAGAATGTAATAAAAAATTTAAAAACAATTTATGTAAGAAACGAAAAGGGTTAGGGAAAAAGCTAGCATTTTAAATTCCAGCGTAATCATTGCCGGACAGTTCTACTGGTTAATAATACTCATTTAACTGCAATGCTGTTAATTGAACAGAGAGTAGGCTCGGTTACCAATGTCATGAAATACCAGAAATACATAAAATGTCATATCCACCGGGAAACTCCTAAAAAAAAAATTTTTCAGCCGTACATTGATGACGGCTTCGCTTCTCCCCAGGTGAAGGTTGGTATCGAGATTTATAGAAATTTATTTTCCATCCCAATGCCATTAATTCGGTAGTATCCATATTGAAAAAAATAAAATTTTAACTCATGCAACTCAAACGCGCGAGTCAGGCTCATCGACAGAGGAAAATGTGCACGTTTTTACTCATAAGAATTGTTTCGTGCTCTTCATCATTATGAGTAAACAATACTCTGCACCTTGATTGATTATAAAGGCTATTCTGTTTTATGATATCGAGCCATATTTCTTGATCCCCTTCCTTTCAAGTCGATACTGGCCTTAATGATTACACCGAAAAAAAAATCAGCGTAGTGGCTGCGCCACATTCCAAGCCGCAAGCATGCATGAGCGCGAGGGATTAGCGAAATCCCAAAAGGAGGACGCATCAAACTTGTTTTCGTTTTTTTTTTCGAAAAATAAAAAGAATCTCGCAAAATGTCTACGTGCCAGAAATTTTCAAGTTCCTCTTTGTGGTTCAGTTTGATTTTTTCGAGCATGTGAACAGATGGGGCTCCCATCGTACAACTGAGGAAGAAAAAATGCCTTACTCGGCATTCGAATTTACACTGCAACCAGCCTGGCGAGCAGACGATTGCAAATCACTCAAAAAAGATTTGTAGCGGATGAAGACTTGCTTGACGAATAAAAAAACTTTCGATTGTGGTTTTGTGAATTGTCTATTAACATATGAAAGATGAACGTCTAGAACTTAGAACCACCCTATTTCATCCGTCCAAAGTGAATTAAAATTCCATTCTTGTTCTTAAGAAAGCCGACCGGAGAAGACGCTTGAAATGGGGTATCCAATCCAAGCGTGGAACCCAAACCAGAATACTTTGCGGTCATTGAAAAGACATCCCGAGCGGTCAGTGACGTCATTGATGAGGTTGGAGTTTTAGGATGATATAAGTAATAGCCGTGAGAATTTACCAAGCTGGTGTTGCTCTCGCTTTTCAAATCAAGCCGAATTAGCGCACGGTGGATTCGTCATCAGTTGCTGTTGCGAGTGGGATTTCGCCCGGATTTTCCCACTTGGATGATTATTCGACAGTCGGGAGGATAAAATGGGAATTCTAAATATAGTTTCGACTGAGTTTTAAATAACTGATTTTTTTAAATGAATTACTTCGCAAGAGTTGAATGGAAAAGGGGAAATACAGCTTCGTCATGAGATGATTTCTCAGTGATAATGATGCAGATGGGGCAAGTTATGAGGTGGAAACCCATTAGCGAATGCATCTGTGTGTTAAGGACACGGGACAAATTTTTAAATTACATGATTAGACAGCATCTATGGACTGACAAACAATAAATCCGAGAACTTGAAGGACACGCTATTTGAGTTTATTGATAAAGCCTCTGAAGAGTGTGCATGACGTAAAACTTATCGTCGGAGACGCTGCTAACGTTCGCAAGAGAGGACTTTTTCCGTCACTACCTCGTCAGTAAAATTCGAACACGGTTGTCAATGTTAACGACAGCATCAACAATCTATGGTACTCGATCCATGCAATGAACCAAGAGCAGCCGAAAAACGGTGAACAGGAAGAAGAAACAGTATAAACAATTAGGTTCTGCAGCATGACGTCACGAATGAATTCGGTCCTCGTCAAATGAACTTTTTTGACAGTTCAGTAGTACTATCCACTGACTCCGACGAGGACTCCGACAAGGTACTATTTCCTGATTGGTTGGCTGCCCCCGAGTCCAACGTGAAGTACTACTAATCTGTCATCAGATTGAGGTTACGTACAGACACTGCAGAACCTAATAAGTGATTACTGAGGTGCAATGAAGAATGAAATAGTACGATATGCGCAGGTTTTATAAGACTGTCAATGGCGTGCGGAGAAAGCCAGCGTCATCTTCCGTCATGTCCAGTGACCAAGAAGAGACGAGAATTCACTGACAGATAAACCGAAGTGGCTGCCAGGTGGAAGCAAAACTTGGAGATTTTGTTGAACGGTCGATGCGCCGATGGACAAGCTGTGGAGCTGCCTACAATAGATGAGGTTCAAAACGCCATTAAGAAACTAAAAAGAATAAGCTTGCGTGGAAGCTTCCAGCTGAGCTTCTCGAATATGGCAGTTTCACGAAGTTCTGCATCATATTACACGCTAAAAATGAACTACTCAAAATTGAGTCGAATCCGACTCATTTTCATTAAAAACGGGACAACTCAAAAATTTGAGTAAAAGATACTACTTCAATAAAATGATGATTTCGCGAAAGTTAAGCTTGGCCTTCCATCAATTTTTATACGACAGATGCGAATCAAGTTTATCTATCTATCTAAGTGCATTTTACGACAAACAGACTCATAGTTTAAGTGCAATCATCATTTTATTGAAGTAGTATCTTTTACTCAAATTTTGAGTTGTCCCGTTTTTAATGAAAATGAGTCGGATTCGACTCAATTTTGAGTAGTTCATTTTTAGCGTGTATGTTGAACATATGGAAAGAAGAGGATTTGCCTGCTAGCTGATTGGACAGTCTCATTTGCTCCTCTTTAAAAAAGAGATTTTACACAGATTGGAGTGCGCCAATTACTGAGGAATAACCCTCCATAACTCGGCGTACAAAATTATGGCCTGTATTCGGTTCAACAGTTTGAGACCACTTGAAGAGTCCCTCGTCAGCGAATACGCGCCGATGATATACGAATGCAGAAATGGTAACTTGGCTTAGAAACCTCGCAGCTAATAACGGTGAAAGTGCTAAAGAATCAGCTGCGAAGGAGAAATGTCCCAGTGGGGGATGTAATGCCAAGAAGAAGAAGAATATGTGCAAAGAAGCGATACCGTTATCACAAGATCGCATATGTTCCGGGGACTTGCGGACGATATCGATATTATCGGGATTCATCGCCGTGCCGTGAAAGAGGGTTTTGCGCTTTTTTAGAAGGAAACAGCAAGGCGAAGTGCATTGTCGCTGGCAATCAACGTCGGTTCAGTGGTATCAACGTGGTGGTAGTGAAGGGGTGCTGAATGATGATAAATATGAAGTTGCAGAAGAATTTATGTACCTTGGAACTCTAGTGACGTGCGGTAATGATGTTAGCCATGAGATGAATAGGCGTATTGCAGCTGCTAATAGGGCTTATTACGGACTTTGTAACCAGCTTAACCTTCTTCGGATATTAGAAAAAACTTACGAATAAGATGTTGGGGTCATATTGACCCAGGAATGTAAATGCTTATAAAACAGTCAAATTATAATCGAATTGCAAAGTTTATATACCGTTCGAAAGATAAACTCATCAATTTTGTGGCTATGTGGTGATATGCTGGTTCTGGAGACAATGGCCACCGGGAAACGACTTCCACGGGGACCTTGTCGGTCATATAAGGGGAGCATAAAAATCGCTCCATATATGCCATTCGATCGCTAATTCTTCATATATTCTCTTAAAACGGTAATGTATGGTCCATGAGAGGGCTTCCGATGAAAGTGGCCACTCCTGGTACATGCAAGGTGCCCCCGGGGAACCCGCAGGAGGGGACATTTCCGTTTTAGCACCAAAATATACCGTGCGGCGGCTCTGTCGTCATGATTTTCCACAAAATAGATGATAATGCGCTTGAAATCGATAAAAGACCACATTGGCCACTCCTGGTACATGCAAGGTGCCCCCGGGGAACCCGCAGGAGGGGACATTTCCGTTTTAGCACCAAAATATGCCGTGCGGCGGCTCTTTTGTCATGATTTTCCACCAATCAGATGGTTATGCTCTTGAAATCGATAAGTGACCACATTGGCCACTCCTGGTACATGCAAGGTGCCCCCGGGGAACCCGCAGGAGGGGACATTTCCATTTTAGCACCAAAATATGCCGTGCGGCGGCTCTTTTGTCATGATTTTCCACCAATCATATGGTTATGCGCTTGAAATCGATAAGTGACCACATTGGAAATTCCTGGTACATGCAAGGTGCCCCCGGGGAATCCGCAGGAGGGGACATTTCCGTTTTAGCATCAAAATATACCGTGCGGCGGCTCTGTCGTCATGATTTTCCACAAAATAGATGATAATGCGCTTGAAATCGATGAAAGACCACATTGGCCACTCCTGGTACATACAAGGTGCCCCCGGGGAACCCGCAGGAGGGGACATTTCCGTTTTAGCACCAAAATATGCCGTGCGGCGGCTCTTTTGTCATGATTTTTCACCAATCAGATGGTTATGCGCTTGAAATCGATAAGTGACCACATTGGCCACTCCTGGTACATGCAAGGTGCCCCCGGGGAACCCGCAGGAGGGGACATTTCCGTTTTAGCACCAAAATATGCCGTGCGGCGGCTCTTTTGTCATGATTTTCGACAAAATGTATGATAATGCGCTTGAAATCGCTAAGTGACCACATTGGCCACTCTTGGAGCCTATGACGTGCCCCCGAGGAACCCGTAAAAGAGGACATTTCCGTTTTAACACCAAAATATGTCGTGCGATAGCTCTTTCGTCATGATTTTCCACAAAATAGATGATTATGTGCTCGAAATCGATAATTGGCCACATTGGCCACTCTTGGAGCCTATGAAGTGCCCTCGGGAAACCCGTAAAAGGGGACATTTCCGTTTTAACACCAAAATATGTCGTGTGGCGGCTCTTTTATCATGATTTTCCACCAAACAGATGATCATGCGCTTCAAATCGATAAATGATCACATTGGTCACTCCTTGTATATGCAAGGTGTCCCCGGGGAACCCGTAGGAGAGGACATTTCCGTTCTGGCACCAAAATGTGCGGTGCTGCGGCTCTTTCATCATGATTTTCCGCAAAATAGATGATTATGCGCTCGAAATCGATAAGTGACCACATTGGCCACTCTTGGAGCATATGAGGTGCCCTCGGGGAATCCGTAAAAGAGGACATTTCCGTTTGAACACCAACATATGCCGTGCGGCAGCTCTTTCGTCATGATTTTCCACAAAATAGATGATTATGCGCTTGAAAGCGATAATTGACCACATTGGCCGCTCTTGGAGTCTACCAGGGGCCCCAGGGAACCCGTAGAATGCTTTATTTTAGTTTTAACACCGAAATATGCCGAGCGGCGACTCTTTCGGTGTGTTTTCCCACCAAAGAGATGGTTTATTCGCTCAAAATCAATAAGTGATCACATTGGCCACTCTTGAACCACATTGGCTACATTTGAAACCTAGAGGCTCCCTCGGAGAACACGTAGAAGACAACATTTCCGTTTAACACCGAAATATGTCGTGCAGCGGCTCTTTCGTCATGATTTTCCACCAAAGAGATGATTATGCGCTTGAAATCGATAAGTGACCACATTGGCCCTTCTTGGAACCAATGAGATGCCCACGGGAAATCCGTAGATGGTGACATTTCCGTTTTTATACCGAAATGAATAAATGACCACATTTTCCATTTTGGAACCTATGAAGTACCGCCGTGGAGCTCATAGGAGAGGACATTTCCGTTCTTACTCTTACTCTTACTTAGGGCCGATGCCCACGTAGCGTGTTTTCAAGCTGCGTGCACGCCGCGTCCACGCAAGGTATCCGGCATCAAATGTAGTCGTGCACACGTTTACGTGTGCATTACTCCATTTGATGCTGGGTACCTTGCGTGAACGCTGCGTGCAAGCAGCGTGAAAAAACTTTACGTGGACATCGGCCCTTAAAGACATGCCGTGCAGCGGCTCTTTCACTATAATTTTCCATCAAATAGTTGGTAATGCTCTTGAAATCTAATATAAACCCGGGGGAACCCCAGGCCCAATTTCGGTAATTGTGGAGTGCCTTGAAGAATTCATTGAAAGTGTCTGTGCACACAAAATTTAACTCACTTGAAGAACTTTTCCTCAACCGAATCGCTCGCAGTAAATAGCATTCGACGAAAATCCTGCCCTATTGTTTCCTATTGAAAATTGGCCAGATTGGACTATGGGCTCCGAAGTTATGGCCAAAATACTAATTTCAGCAGCTACATGGGAAAATCACTTTTCTGGCACTTATGTTCATCCGATTGGCTTGCAATAAGTTGCGTTCAGCAGAAAGTTTTAGAATGCAAATAAACAAATATGAAAAATAAGAGCTATCTACCTATTAGTGTTATATTAGACTTTTCTTATATATTTCTCAACCCTTTTGTTCGAACGATAAAGGCACCATCACCACTAGGTGGATTAATCTTGTTTTTTTTTCTATCAAATAGGTCATTCATTCTGAACTTAATATCTACAACCTACAAGGTACCCGCAGGAGTCTCACAGAAAGAGAGATTTTTTTTTATATCAAAATGTTGCGTTTTCATATCATTGTCCACGGCGATCGGTGAAAACCTCAAACTTCTATGAGTCGATATTGAAGGGACCATCGACTAATGGTAATATCGAGATGCGGAATAGAAAATCCTTGGAGAGCTGTTCGAAGGAATCATCACAGTAGCCCAGAAACTATTTTTTAATTTGACTCAGTATACTCAATTTCAAATGAAGAACAATTTCAAGCGCATAACCAACTTTTTGAAGACTTGTGGCCAGGGTAGACAATGATAGACGAAGATAGAGCTGCCGCAAGCGGCACAGTACATTTGATATGACCATGAAAATGTCCTCTCCTACGGGCAGGGCAGGGCATCTCAAAGGTTCCAAGAGTAGACAATATCACTAATCAACTCCAAGCACATGACCATCTGTTTGGTAGAAAATAACAAAGAAAGAGCCACTGCACGGCATATTTTGGTGTTAAAATGGAAATGTACTCTTCTACGGGCTCCCGGGGGCACCTCATAGGTTCTAAGGGTGGACAATATGTCAATAATCGATTTCGAGGGCACCTATTTGGAGGAAAATCACCACGAAATAGCCGCCGCATGACATATGTTGGTGTAAAAATGGCATTTCCATTTCTTTCCATCTTCTACGTGTTCTCCGAGGGAGCATCATAGGTTTCAAATGTAGCCAATGTGGTCACTTATCGATTTCGAGCGCACGTCCATCTGTTCGATGGGAAAACACCAAAAGAGCCGCCGAGAGGCTTATATTGGTGTAAAAATGGAAATGTCCCCTTCTACGGGTTCCCTGGGGCCCCCTCATAGGTTCCAGGCGTTGCCAATGTGGTCACTTATCGATTTCAAGCGCATAATCATCTATTTTGTGGAAAATCATGACGAAAGAGACGCCGCACGGCATATTTTGGTGCTAAAACGGAAATGTTCTCTCATACGGAATACTCGGGGCACCTTGCTTGTACCAGGAGTGGCCAATGTGGTCATTTATCGATTTCAAGCGCATAATCAAACCATCTGTTTGGTGGAAAATCATGACAAAAGAGCCGCCGCACGGCATATTTTGGTGCTAAAACGGAAATGTCCCCTCCTGCGGGTTCCCCCGGGGCACCTTGCATGTACCAGGAGTGGCCAATGAGGTCTTTTATCGATTTCAAGCGCATTATCATCTATTTGGTGGAGAATCATGACATCTCAAAGAGCCGCCGCACGGCATATTTTGGTGCTAAAACGGAAATGTCCCCTCCTGCGGGTTCCCTGGGGCACCTTTGTATGTACCAGGAGTGGCCAATGTGGTCTTTCATCGATTTCAAGCGCATTATCATCTATTTTGTGGAAAATCATGACGACAGAGCCGCCGCACGGTATATTTTGGTGCTACAACGGGAATGTCCTCTCCTGCGGGTTCCCCGGGGCGCCTTGCATGTATCAGGAGTGGCCAATGTGGTCACTTATCGATTTCAAGCGCATAACCATCTGATTGGTGAAAAATCATGACAAAAGAGCCGCCGCACGGCATATTTTGGTGCTAAAACGGAAATGTTATCCCTGCGGGTTCCCCGGGGGCACCTTGCATGTACCAGGAGTGGCCACTTTCGTCGGAAGCCCTCTCATGGACCATACATTACCGTTTTAAGATAATATATGAAGAATTAATTATGATCGAATGGCATATATGGAGCGATTTTTAGGCTCCCCTTATATGACCGACAAGGTCCCCGTGGAAGTCGTTTCCCGGTGGCCATTGTCTCCAGAACCAGCATATCACCACATAGCTACAAAATTGATGAGTTTATCTTTAGAACGGTATATAAACTTTGTAATTCGGTTATAATTTGACTGTTTTAGAAGCATTTACATTTCTGGGTCAATATGACCCTAACATCTTATTCGTAACTTTTTTTGTGGGGTCGTTCCTGTTGCACCTTAAAATACTTTTTTCATGTCAGATGCTTCATTTCCACAAAATATTAAAAGTCAAGAAATTTCAGAACGATCGGATTATCAGGTAAAAAGTTATTCTACTTTGAAGTTTCGTTTTGGGTCATATTGACCCCAACATCTTACTAAGGTTAAGTCCCGTAATCTGCGAATGAAGACGAAATTCGTTCTGTATGTTACCCTGATTTTACCCGGAGAAAAGCCATGAACAGAATAACAAAATATGATATGGACATGGTTGATATAAGAGATAAAAGAACAGGCAACAATATCAACGCCTCAACGTGATTTACAAAGACACTCCAATCTGACCATAGACGATGACGAAAATGCAGCATCAATTCCACGGGATTGTACAACCCTAGGCCTTTTCCCTGCACAAACCCCGATCAGAGATGTCCCAGGTTGTACTGACGAGCCTTTGATGGCAGTTGGTGGGGGGGGGCTGTGTCCACAGGCAAGTATTGAAACAATTTCATCGAGTGAGCAGACGACAGATGCATTGAATATTTCAGTGTTTCAGCACCATCAAGAAGTAACTTCCCAACTGCGGCATTCAAAGACCATTACCATATCGCACGCAAATCCAACCGCTTCAAGAAATAGAACTGCTGGAAAAAACAGTCTGTTCAACAACGATGATGACACAACAATATCACCGATTCCACGGGTTTGTATAACCCAAGGCCTATTCCCTGCACCAACCTTGACCAGAGTTGTTCCAAATAGGCCTGACGAGCATTTGGCGGCAGTTGGTGCGGATGGGGGGGGGGCTGTATTCACAGGCAAGCACCCATACAACTTTTATGACCGAACAAACAACGGACGTCTCACACATTTCAGCTGAACTGTATCAGCAACCAATAATCGGATTGCACCACGATGACGAATATGCAGCATTAATTCCACGGGTTTGTACAACCCTAGGCATTTTCGCTGCACCAACCCCGATCAAAGATGTCCCAGGTTGTTTTGATGAGCCTTTGACAGCAGTTGGTGCGGGGGGGCTGTGTCCACAACACCACCAAGAAGTAATATTCCAACATCGGCATTCAAAGACCACTACCATATCGCACGCGAATTCAACCGCTTCAAGAAATAGAACTGCTCAGAGGCGTCGCGTCCGCATGTGCAACCTGTGCACTGCACAGGTAGCAATTTTGTCCCTAACATTTAAACTCCCAATAGATTTCTTGTCATTCTTATACAAATACTTGGATCATGTGCATTTATCATATGTTTAGTACAAATTTAACGATTGAGTATAAATACATAATCGTAAAATAGGCACGGAATTTTTACAGGCGACATGTGATATGAGGCAACCGAAATGCTACGATGGGGCGGGTTATATTTTACTCCACGATACCGAAACGACGACGCACCGCCACATGTTG
Source organism: Armigeres subalbatus (assembly GCF_024139115.2). NCBI lineage: Eukaryota > Metazoa > Arthropoda > Insecta > Diptera > Culicidae > Armigeres > Armigeres subalbatus. Next base: position 10,006 of record NW_026942139.1, read on the forward strand.
TCCAACTCGTGCACTTTCAGCAGAGAACGGTTTGCCATGCATCATACACGCATTATTTTGTATGTGTAGGTCATCCGCTTTAACCGCAATCGGCGATGTATAGGTAGCCAAAGCGTTCATCGTTTGCAGTGCACGGTTTGGTGCCGATGCAGAAAAGCACATCGGTTTGGTGCCTACCGCTTCAGCGCGTTTGATTGAAGAGCGCGCAATCAGAACAAAATAGAAAAAGAAAAGAGGCGGTGATTAAATGAATTTTCTGCTCTCTCAAAGCGTTCCATGGCGAAAGTTCGATTTTGAAACAGCACATTGGATCACAAGCGTTTTAACATTTCATATTGATTGGGATTAATGTTAATGGTTTTTTTTTTGTTTGTGTTGTCTGTCATAGAAGTGACAGACGGCTAAGACCGTTCACGGTCCATCTCGCCATAAATGTTAATGGTTACCACAAATTAATGAAAAATTGTATGATCAGATGTGTACGTTGATGGAGGAAAGTACTCATCTAAAAATGTTCGACAACTGTCCACGTGGTATGAAAACAGCCCCTCGGGGAAAAAATCATCTAAGAAATAAACTAAAATAGAATAATTAATAATTGAGTAACGTTTAGATTACAGATATGTTCCGATTTTATCACGGATTTTATCAAGAAGAAAATTCAATCATTTTTTTAGAGATTTAGCCTTTAAAATAAAATAACTTGGGTTAGTTTTGCCTTTCTCGTATACTAAGTATACGGTAAAGGCTATATGATCGCTCCAAAAACAAACTTTTTAAAGAAGGCCCGGAGACCCATAGTGTTATATACCAATCGACTCAGTTCGACGAATTGAGGTGATGTCTGTGTGTGTGTGTGTGTGTGTGTGTGTGTGTGTGTGTGTGTGTGTGTGTGTGTGTGTGTGTGTGTGTGTGCGCACTAAACGACGCAAAAAATGTCACTCATTTTTCGGGCACTTATCCTCAACCGATTTGCTCGCGACAAGTTGCATTCGACGCAGAATCCTGTCCCATTGTTTCCTATTTGAAATTGGCCAGATCGGACTATGGGATCAGAAACTATGGCCAAAATACAAATTCATACAAAAAAACCGCGTAAAAAATGTCACTCAATTTTCGGGCACTTATCCTCTACCGATTTGCTCGCAACAGGTTGCATTCGACGCGGAATCCTGTCCCATTGTATCTTATTTGAAATTGGCCAGATCGGACTATGGGATCAGAAGTTATGGTCAAAATACAAATTCATACGAAAAAATCGCGTAAAAAATGTCACTCATTTTTCGGGCACTTATCCTTAACCGATTTACTTGCAACAAGTTGCATTCGACGCAGAATCCTGTCCCATTGTTTCCTATTTGAAATTGGCCAGATCGGACTATGGGATCGAAAGTTATGGCCAAAATACAAATTCATACGAAAAAATCGCGTAAAAAATGTCACTCATTTTTCGGGCACTTATCCTCAACCGATTTGCTCGCGACAAGTTGCATTCGACGCAGAATCCTGTCCCATTGTTTCCAATTTGAAATTGGCCAGATCGGACTATGGGATCAGAAACTATGGCCAAAATACAAATTCATACAAAAAAACCGCGTAAAAAATGTCACTCATTTTTCGGGCCATTATCCTCAACCGATTTGCTCGCAACAAGTTGCATTCGACGCAGAATCCTGTCCCATTGTTTCCTATTTGAAATTGGCCAGATCGGACTATGGGATCAGAAGTTATGGTCAAAATACAAATTCATACGAAAAAATCGCGTAAAAAATGTCACTCATTTTTCGGGCACTTATCCTCAACCGATTTACTTGCAACAAGTTGCATTCGACGCAGAATCCTGTCCCATTGTTTCCTATTTGAAATTGGCCAGATCGGACTATGGGATCGAAAGTTATGGCCAAAATACAAATTCATACGAAAAAATCGCGTAAAAAATGTCACTCATTTTTCGGGCACTTATCCTCAACCGATTTGCTCGCGACAAGTTGCATTCGACGCAGAATCCTGTCCCATTGTTTCCTATTTGAAATTGGCCAGATCGGACTATGGGATCAGAAACTATGGCCAAAATACAAATTCATACAAAAAAAACCGCGTAAAAAATGTCACTCATTTTTCGGGCACTTATCCTCAACCGATTTGCTCGCATTAAATTGCATTCGACGCAGAATGTCTCATTGATTCCTATTGAAAATTGGCCAGATCGGACTATGGGCTTAGAAGTTATGGTAAAATTACTATTTATTGTGAAAAAGAGTTCAACAAAGTCTAGCTCACTTTTTTAGCACTTAGACTTCATCTATTCCCCAAGCAACACAAGTTCAACAAATCTGGTTGCAGTAACCATATTGTGACTGAATCCGGTCATATATAAGTTACTGTAATTGATGTGCAATATGTGTGCTTCTCAGGTCGCTCGCAACAGATTGCATTCGACGCAGAATCTTGTCCCATTGTTTCCTATAGAAACTTGGCCGGATCGTACAATTGGATCAAAAGTTATGGCGAAAATACTAATTTTAAAACTACAAAATGAAATGCCATTTTTTGCTCTTATGCTCATCCGATTTGTTTGCAACAAATTGCGTTTGGCAAGAATTTTTTTATGCATATAAACAAATATGAAAAATAAGGCCAATCCACATATTGGTGTTATTTTAGATTTTTCCAAACCTTTTGATCGAACGAGAAAGGCACCATCACCGCTAGGTGGATTAATCTGGGTTTTTGGTTAAATGTTGTATTTATAATATTTCAAACACTAACGGTATACCGTTAGTAAGACCGTAACTAACAAGAGAGGATTCTTTTCACCGACTTCCCCTCATCAAAATAAAATTGATAAGATGCGGGTTTGTTTGCCATTTATTACTTCAGGACGAAGGATTACATTGTTATGTAGCGTTCTGATATAACTGAAAAATCGCTGAAATACTTTTTCGGATGCTCTAGGCCGTCCAAACTATTCTGGAGTACATATCCTCGAATGCATCAAGAAAAATGTCTACAAAAAAAAATTGTCCTAAGCTGAGATATATGCCCAAAAATATTTATGTGATCATAAGACATAAATAAATCGCCTCCTTTGAGCGTGTTTACAGCGGCACACATGGAGTTAACTTTCTCAAATTAGTATGCCGAAAGGCTTATACCGATTTTGTCACTGTTCCGATTTTATCAACTGAAACTCACGAAACATATGGGAAACACGGTTGAAGATAGATCGTTCATATTGGATGTGTCATTTCATTTTTTTTTCAAAATATTTATGATACGGGAAGCACGAACAATTAGCAACTCGTCATAAGTTACATTATTGAATGCTTAACTTTTTTCTCCAACAAATATAATTAAAAAAAAGTATCACCGGCGCGTGCTTACTCGTAATTTTAATGCTGATACATTGACAGCTACATCAAACAACTGAAAATCGAAATGCACGGTGCACAGGTTGAAGAATTGACCACGCGACGCCTCTGGAACTGCTGAAAAAACAGACTGTGCAACAACGAAGATAACACAAAAATATAAGCGATTCCACGGGTTTGTATAACCCAAGGCCTTTTCCCTGCGCCAGCCCTGAACAGAGAAGTTCCAGATCTTCCTGATGATCCTCTGGCGGCAGATGGCGTGGGGGGCCTGTATTCTCAGGCAAGTACCCATAGATCTTTCTTACCAGAGCAGACAACAGAAGCATTGCACATTCCAGGTCACCAAAACAACCCCAAACGAATCGGTATCCAACAATCGCAAGCCAATGATACAGTAGATGCACAATCATCACGTGGTACAAACAAAAGGTCAAACGCAGCTGAACATTGTGTAGCTATGCAATGGAATGGACTTGGACTTCAGGAACGTTATGCAGAACTACAACTTCTGGTAACAGAATACCAGCCTATTGTTATCGCTGTTCAAAAAACACGGCTCTCCAGAATCGATTTGATGAATCATTTTCCCCGTGCCGAATATGAATGGATGATCCGACCAGGACCTACATCAGCTGGTGTGGGTTTTGCAGTACTTAAATCGATTCAACATACGTTCTTGCGCTTGAGCACGAATCTGCAAGCTGTTGCGGCCCGAGTAAACCACCCTATCACTGCCACGTATGTTTCCTTGTACATTCCTTGCCATACCCCACGGCAGCAGCTAGAGCACGATTTAGACAAACTAATCTCTGATTTACCTGCCCCTATTGTCCTTCTGGGTGATTTCAACTCCCACAGCCAGCTCTGGGGAAGTGCGAAAACCGACAATCGAAAGTTTTTCTGCGTTAATCGAAAGTTTTTCTGCGAGACACAATTTATCAATCCTCAATACTGGAGAACATACACGGTTGGACCCTCGAACCAGAAATACATCAGCTATTGACCTGACAATTTCATCTCCAGACTTGGCAAGTAGATTTAAATGTAATGTCGATGAAGATAATCGAACTAGTTAGGATAAGATAATGAACGGAGATGACCCGCGGAAGAAACACTCTTGGCTTGAATTTCAACAAGCACGAAACATCTCAAAAAAGATTATCAGAGATTCCTAAAAAGCTTCATGGGATACTTTTGTCTTCAGTTTCAATCCCCAATGCTCATCTAGTGAAATGTGGAGAAAAGTAAACACCTTCTGTGGAAATGGGAACTGTCAACGCCAAGTTCTAGTGGTCTAGTTGCGAAGCATCTTGCGAATTTCTTCGAAGCAGTCACGAAAGCAGAAGACGTAAACACCACATCAACGCCCAGGGTAGAAACTGATACACACTTGAACTCGAATGAAGGTTTCAACTGCTCATTCAGTATCGAAGAGTTTTTGTGGGCTCTTTACAAGGGAGATAAAACATCGGTAGGCACTGATAACATAAGTTATCCTATGCTTCAGCATTTACCTTTCCGTATAAAGGTACAAATGTTAGAAACGATTAATAATCTGTGGTACTCAGGAAAAATACCAGACACCTGGAAAGAGAGAAAATAGGAAATCGGCGCCCAATTACCCTGCTGAGTTGCTTCAATAAAACTGTTAAATGGATGGTGAATAGACGATTAGTTGACTTCATCGAACAACAAAATAAATTCGATGAACATCAATTTGCTTTCTGAAAAGGAAGAGGAGTAGATACTTACTTCGCGGAATTTGATAAGGTCATACGTAAACCATTGTGAATTGTTGACGATAGATTTCCAGAAAGCGTACGATAAAGCTGACAGAAATCAAATAATTTAAAAACTTGTTTGCTGGGGAGTGAACGAAAGAATGCTCCATTACATCGAAAATATACCAAGAGGAATACACATTTTTGTCTATGCTGATGATGTAATTGTGCTAGTTTTGGACAACGACGCAGAAGCAAAAGCTCTCTCAGACTCGGCCAATGTATTATAAACTCTTGAAAAAGGGCAATCTCGTCACTCTTGGATTCAAGAAATTGAGACCTCAGCAAAGGGAAAGTTAGTCACGTTATGCTGTGTCCCAGGACATGCAGGTATTTGCGGAAATGACAAAGCGGATTCGCTAGCAAAGGCTGATGGAGACAAAGAATTTTACCATTGCAGCGTTCCTAGTGGAGATGTATTGAAATATTGTAAAGTAGAAATTTGGCTTGCTTGGGAAAATGAATGGAGAACCAGTACAACCTTCCTAAGAAGCATCAAATCTACAGCTGTACAGTGGAAGGACAGACATAGTGCTACCGAAAGAAGAGCTATTAGTCGCCTAAGGATTGGTCACACAAGACTAACTCATCAACATATTTTCAACCACGGGGACAACATATGCTTAACATGTGGAGTGTCTGTTTCTCACCTACTAACGGAATGTAGAGCATTCGAACACCTACGAAGCGAATGCGGCCTGGAATCAATAATTGAAGAAATTCTCAATAACGATGAAGAAGGAGGAAAAAGATTAATAAATTATTTAAGAAAATGTCAATTACCTAATCAAATTTGAACTGTCTTCTTTTTATTGGCATTACATCCCCACACTGGGACAGAGCCGCCTCGCAGCTTAGTGTTCATTGAGCACTTCCACAGTTATTAACTGCGAGGTTTCTAAGCCAGGTTACCATTTTAGCATTCGTATATCATGAGGCTAGCACGATGATACTTCTATAGGGATGAAGGGAGGGGATGAATAACCTCTACCGAGGTTAAAACACTTTTTTTGATAGAATTTATTCCCGAAGACACTGATACCAAAAAAAAACAACACCCTGAAGGGGAAAAATCAGAAGGGTTATATAAAAGATACGACCGCCCGACGTAAACTACGTAAAACATATTATAAGATAATTCATTTGATTATCTGTGTCACTGGCTCGAGCATGAGCTTAGAGTGATTAAAATTTTGACATTTTCGCTCCCCTATCCTTTAACGATAGAATTTGCTCTTTTAATGAACCTCTTAAATTTCTAACTGAATTGGTTGTAATTTGACTGAGCACGAGCAGTTTGATACTTGTATAGAAATTACTATAGGAATCGCCACGTATGTGAAAGATCGGTTCGTGGGGCGGCCCATTAACTACTTAAATAAAACCAACCCGAAGACTTCATAGAATATTTTCTAATCTGTAAGGCAGTTATTGTTCCGATCACTTCGCAAAAACACAGAGTTATAAAGAAAACAAAAAAATGCTCATTATTGATATTTATGTTATTCTTTTACGTGTTAAATTGAATTTCCCACGATTCAGTATTTCACGAGTCTGTTCTGCACCGATCGCGCACCAAGCTGTGCGCCGCGGCCGCCGACAATTTTTAAGCGCCGCTGCCGCCACCATTTTCGAACGGCGCGCCGCTGGAATTTTTTGACCGCGCCGCCGGTAAGTTTTTGGCGCGCCGTTGAAATATTTTGAGTGACGTAGTTTTCGTTTTGTAAGGTTAATCTCCCACCCCCAAATTGGTAAAAGAAAAATTCCGTTCAAACCTAAATAAAATTGATAAATTTCGGCTGCGCCGCTGAAAAGAATATGTAGTAAATGCATAGCCTTTTCTAACTCGAAATTCAAGGAACTTACGAGTAATGTCTTCCAATCCAGAACTCGTTTAAGCGTTTCAAGAAATTGCAGACGATCCATAGTGAGCAAATACGGACATTTGCATTTCTCTGCCATTATTTCCCTTGCAAATTGATGAAAATGCAGGCACAATACAGCACATGTCATGCTGGAGGTTGCGGATCATACTCATGACAACCCAAACGATTAAGAAAATCATAAAATAAAGATTTTGCATATTTTGAAATATGGCCTAGATATAGGAAAAGCTAATATAAAGTGATCCATCATTTTTGTTATTCTGTCTAATTTATTGAAGTTACTGTTTCTGGTTGTAATTTATAATCACAAAAATATTCGCGTTTAATGTAATATTTGCATCCAGCAGAAGAAATAGAAGAAATAAACAACTTTTTTTTTGAGTGATATGTTCTCACAAGTGTCTTGAAAAAAAAACTTCCGTTATGTAGGAGTCTTTTCTAAATATTCGTAAAAATTGGAAAACGATCCGTTGTGCTCATTATTTCACTTGCTAGATAGAAGCTCAAAAAACGAAAAGATTCTGTATCATTATATTTAAAAAAACGCAGGACACAAAGTTGGACAGAAACACATTTTTTGCATAATCAAACACAAACTACAATACTAAAAATAATAGCGAACACATTTTACATAACTGGTGCCATTTTTAGAAAGGAAGCGAAATACTTTCTTCCAAAATTCTGGATAATTGTCTTTCTGTAGCAAAATGCTATCCTTACTCCAGGTATTGTGAAAATTTGCTTCACCAAGAATCTAATAGACTGCCTTCTTCTTTAATTCTGGGAAAATTCTGGAATAAAAAATGACAGTTGTGCGATGCTTTCATATTGAGTGGTGTGCCCTTGAAAACACAAGTGAATTTTGTTTTGGATTCCGAGATGCTCGCCTCAAGGAAGTCGGCAAAATTCTTTCTCCAGAAATTCTAGGAAACTCATATTTTAAAAATACAGGGTTATTTTTATCTAGGAATTCTGAGGAATTTCTTCCCAGGAATTTTGAGGATTTATCCCTTTAGAAATTATGGGTATGTCTTCCTCCAAAAATTTTAGAAAACCTTGACTTTTTCGAATTTTGAGAAAACTTTTCCCTGGAAATTTTTGGAAATATCTTCTCCTGAATTCTGGGAAACTGATTTTCCAAGCATTCTGGGTTCTTCCATCACTAAGAATACTGGGATTTTTTTTCCAGGAGTTAAGAGAACTTACCATTACAGGAAGCATGAACAAAAAAATCTAAAGAACTTCAGCATACCTTCTCCCCTCAACACAGGTTTTCCTTTTCCTCGAAATTTCAGGAAATTTCCAGATATTCGTCGTCACAAATCCTGGGTAGTCGTTATACAAGAATTGTAGTATAATCTTGCTTAAGTATTTTTTGGCGAATTTCTCCTTCTGAGACTCTGGGAAATTCGTCCTTCAAGAATGCCTCCCACAGAAATTTTGCAGAAATTCTCAGACATTTTTGGGAATTGGCCCTACAAAAGCTCAGGGCAAATCATCACGCACGAATTTAAGACTTTAAGAGAAATTCCTTCTTCGGAAATTTGGAGGAATCCCTCATATGAGGATTTGGGTAATTACTCACATCAGCTCAGATATGCTATAGAATAGATAATTCCTCTCTCTGACAACTCTGGAGATTTTTTCCCGCACAATTTATGAGGAAATCTACTAAGGTTTGCAAATGTGTAGGCCGTAAAGCTCAGACAGATATCCACCCACCCCCTGAAGCGTTATGTAATTGGGTTTTCTCCCAGATTTCACATTCACTCGAAGAAATCCTTTTCTGAGAGATTTAGGGATTCCTTTGTCCAGAAGTTCTGAATATTTGATAATACATTTCCTAGAAATTCTGATTGGGGAACTCCTGTGAATTTCTTCTGCTCTGCTTTGTTGGCATTACATCCTAATTTGAAAATTGCTATATTGCAGCTTAGTGTTCATTAATCAGTTCCACAGTTATTAACTACGAGGTTTTTGAGCCGATTCATCATTTCTGCATTCCTGTGTAATACAACTAATATGATAATGCTCAAAGGCAGAAGGAAGTATCATAAACCCTACACCGTACCATGAAATGAATTCAGTCATTTTCAGCATGGGCTTGCTTTGTAGCCACCAGGCTAAAAAGGCACAATTCAGAATTTTTGCTAGTATTTTTACTACGAATTACACTCCCTCCCGGAAGAACTATTGAAGAAATTCATAAAGAATTCCTGGAGAAATCACTGGAGGAAACCGTTAAGAAATTCCTGATTTTTTTAAAGGAATCTTAGGAGAATCTGCTCATGGTATTCCTGGAGAAGTTTATAAGGAACTCTTGAAGAAAGTTCCTGGAGGGATTCTTGGGTGACTTACGAAAAAATGCTTTACTTAAATATTCTGGAAGTTTCAGAAGAATTCTTTGGAAGTTTCAAAGATTTTTCTCATGTAGGATCTCTGTGGAATTTTATGGAATTTCCAAAAGAGGCTTATTTCGAACCATGTCACCTCAAAAGATATAATAATTAAAACAAACAGCAAAAATTTTGCACACTTTCTCGCTAGTATACAGCGTTAAAATTATACGCCGCTAATTATATATTTTATTGCACTAGAAATGCAGACATTTAAATTGCTTGAACTGTTTGAAGGAAAATTGTGAACCACGCCAATCGAGCCACCGCCGCCGCCGCCGAAAACAACCACGGCGTGGCGCCGGCTAAGCCTCCGCCGCCGTTAGAAAAGTGCATTCACGCCGCCGCCGGTTCAAAGTAGATCGGCGCACAGGTCTAGCAATTACAGTCGACAATCTACATCTTGATGTTCTATATCTCGTTATCTCTTCCTATGTCGTAGTTTTCTCGGTCCTTACGAAATACATCTATTTTTGCTTCCTACATCTCGATAAGTTCCCTATCTCGGTATCTCTCTATCTCGATGTGTTCTGATCAGGTTTTGTTCAGGATTCACTCTCTATGTCAATATATTCAAATTTCTAGGGTACTAGTCGAAACATGTTTCCAAAAATCCAAAATAATTCAAGGGAAAAATCTCATGGTTATTAAAATGTGGTAAACGTTTAGGATAAGTTCAAAATTTAAAAATGTAAATCGTATAAAACCAAAATCCAGTGTACAAAATTGTTAGATTTCAATACAATGATTGTATTAAAATCTTCCAAAATTGTATACGCCAAAATGTTACACAGTTTCTGTAAGGTTCTTATGCAGAACTGTATTAAAATCTGCCATCCGCAAGTTGGATGTGATCATAATAAAACAAACCTTATCAAAGCCACCATTTAATCTATTCTATATGTTTTAATAACTGAAAAGCTACATTTTTATAAACGTGATATTGCGCCTGTCAGAAATATCTGCATGTTTCATAAAAAGTGCACCCAGGTTCCCATGTACGTCATCACGGTCCAAGATTCCTACCGCAGGGGCAAAAGCATTGATACGCATTCACGATTGTCATCGTCATCATTTTCATCGTACGTAACGTACGTGTATAGTATTAATCAAGCCCGAAAAAAAACGGACCTCGGTTCAACTGACCGGCGCGACGGCGCGCAGAATCCCAATCTCACATTCACGTGTGCAGCGATTTGCCTAAAAGTGCCGCCTATAAGAGCGGTGCGTGTATCTGGAGTTTATAGCCCGCCGCCGTCATCGACATGTTCCGCAATCATGCACCGACCGGAATACCCATTATTGTCGAGAAAGAACATGCGCTGTGGTCTCGGTCGTTTGCTAGGGATTCCTCTGCGCTTCCCTTGTAGGTCAACCAACCTGACGCCGACTACGGATGTGGTGCTGCAGAAGGAAGTCTAGCATTGGGGGTGGCCTTCCTCCTCCCCAATCCAGACGAACAAAAATCGAACAGCCATTGAACGGTTGTAGAGTATACTATCGGTGTAATTTGCTGTTATTGTAACAATTAAACCCATGCAGCGTGATTGTATTTGTGTGCCAAATTTGCCATATCAAATCTTCACAGTATGCTATTCTTGCAGTGCAATCGGGAGAGATGCCAAAGTTCATCCATCCAAAATGCATTTCTGACTGCGTTCTGTTCTACACCAATATCCAACGTTTGTTGTGTGCAAGACGATGCAGAGAGATGAACTGAAGCATTAGTGCCTTAGTGTATTGGTGAAACATAGTTCATCGGAGGAAAACATATGCAGCCGAATGTGCAAAAGTGCATTCAGTTAGTGCACTGTTATGCATTATCACACTCACAGTAGGTTTGACTGGGGTCAATCTATAAAAAATACAAGGACTTCCACTGACTGACAGGCATATGGATGCAGCATCAGTCTAGACTGGCTGAAAATTATGTTGACACGGCGATGAAGTAAAATGCATCACAGGCATTATAGTATACCAATGCATACATATAGTAGAATCACTAAGAAATAATAAACCTCTACGCCTATTGAACACAGTTCACTGTTGCTCAAGCATGGAACAACTTGCCTACACACCTTAATATGAGCATATTTTGCATATAAATTATTCAATAATAATTTCATATCTATGCTCTCGGGATGGACATCAACCAGGTCCATGATTTTATTAAAGTAATGTCTCGACTAATGTCCAATCACTACTCTTTCCCTGCGCAAAGGCACAACTTTGCGATCTGCTTAAATGTTGTCAAGGCTTAGAGCTTAGATGTATTTCTACTCTTCAGAGAACTATGCACACTACTGGTGCGAAAGTTACACAGTCAAGTACTTTGAATCGATATTGTGATCGATTTTGAGAAGCGATTCCATCATTCTCTGTACCACACATGAACAGTGGTTAGACAAAAAGGTTGACATAGAATTTTAAATTACAATCAGTATAACTTTGCGTAGAAAAATCCGATTTCGATAAAACTGGGACCATCGGACACGAAAACTCTTCTAGTAAATTGTTTTCATGCAGAACCTCAGATTGTCGCTTGGCCACCGGAGATGTTCCGGGTTTTTCGAGAATATGTTCAAAATGCATTTTTTGTACTGCTTGTCATTTTATGTAATGTTTACTTTCATCATGTTTTATGTTTTCTCTAAAAACTAGAACTAATAATATGCCGATCAATGCTGGATTGCTGGCTGTAGATCGAGAATCCATAAAAAAAACTACGCAGATATATGGCCATTTCCGTAAAAACGGTTCCTGGAACATGATGAAATGATGAAAGATCGGAACAATGCAAATATGGATATCTATCTTCATGGCTTTGCGAGACGATGATAACAGAAACATTTCTAGGGTGACAGTATCCACTGCCACCGTTATAGCAGGTTCCAGGGGTCTTCGAACCATCTGGCACCATGCATATATAGGTGTCAAAATTCATGTTTTCCCAAGACGATGAATATAAAATCTATATTAAGGACATAGTTGGAAGAGTACCAAGATGGCAGTCAATATGGCACCGGACCTTCCACGGGTCAACCCCACACCTCCCGCACTTCTCTCCCACCAACATTCGAATGCATCGAACAGCATCGAACAAAAGTTTAATATTCAGATTACTAACCTGTTCACAGTATATTTATGTACTTCCCGTGATAATTAACATGTTTCTTCAAAAAGTCCTATGCATTTCGGCTCGAAATATAGCATAAACCAGCAGTTTCGTGCCAATTTAACAGACGTCCGCGGTTGGATGGGTTTATCACTGCACTCCACTTCCTCTCGAAGGAGCGGGCTTGGTAGTCATATGGCTACTGCTTCTGCCTCATACGCAGGAGGTCGTGGGTTCATTCCCAGGTCCGTTCCATTCTCCTACTTTATATCTTTCTCTTTATTTCTCATGTTCTAGCAATCGCTAGAACTGGAAATGGACTTCCATACCGTTTCCATTACTATTCCTATACCTTCAACTTGAGTATTCTAACAGTAATCTGCTAGAATTGGAAATGAACTATAGAGCTCGTTTCCTACATCCAATTAGAAATTCCATCAGTTACCTTCTCCTATCTATCACATTGGCAGCTCGTTAACCAAGACGGACCTCTGTCTCTCCAACCTTACCCAGAAAATCCAACAAATTCCGCATGAACTCGTGGCAAGTGCAGAGGTATATTCGGCTTGCAGTGGGCGAGTGATTGCATCATCATTTCCTCCCCATTCCCTACATTGACTTGCATTCTGACGTGGCTGGCGCCAGTATGACCTAACAAATGAGATCACCAGTGCTTGTACATTGAAGATGTGTGCTAGTCCCAAGCAAACATCTGTTGGTTCCCTGTGCAAGAACAGCTGATCTGGTCATAATGGAGTAGCAACTACGAGCAGTCAATCAAGCTCAAGCTCAAGCTCAAGCACTCCACTTCCTCTCGAAGGGCATTGAAAAAATCAAATTTTTACACACTTCTCCGCACATGAGCAACCCGAAATGTTGATGGAATGCAAATTAAACTTCACTTTTTGGATTAAGTCACTTGTTTGAAGCGAAAACTCATAAACTGCAATTTTTGCCCGAAGAAAACGATTAAAAACTGATCGCGGAGCGAATGTAAACACCGGTACCAATAGCAGCAAACTAATAAACAGGGTGGTTCAAAACTGATTTTGCTCCGCCACGCTCAGTCGATTATGTTTCATATTTTGGGTGTCGTTCGCTGGTTTCGGTCGGTTTGAATAGGGGCTTACTGTGCACAGGCCGTTTCAGGTTTGTATGGCAGTTGATATGGCGAGGCTGAATTTTACATTATTCTGATTGTAATACTCCGTGATTGGGCGCTGACGAGGGGAAGACCATATGACTGGATGAAATTCAAGAGCTTTGACTCCTTAGACAATGCATATTGAATGGATGAAATTCAAGAGCTTTAACTCCTTAGACAATGCATATTGAATGGATGTTCCAATAGTTGGGAGTCGATTTTTTTCGAGGTTGCAAATCTTTAGCATGATAATAAATCCCCAAATACAATGTCGGCGGAACAGAAACGGAAACGGCGAATTTGACAGTTAGCCCATATATTTTCCGTCAAATTTGCCTTTGCGTTCCGCTGACATTGTGTTTGTGTAATTCAACAAAATAACCAGATTTTTTCTGTGATACATATCTATTGCACCAGGAGCAGATACTTCATACAAAAAGTGTGACATGGGGGTGAGCGGAGTATAAAATGCTATTTCAACGGATCTTTCCTAAGGTGTGTTCAGTGAAGTCTCTGGAATGTTGCTTTCAGCTATGTGGGTTCTCTTTTCGCCAGCGTTTGTAGGGGAGGCGCTCTAGCCAGTGTAATGAAAGGTTTAGTTTCCCATACTAGTTTTCATACAAACTTGAACCGGCTTGTTCTCAATCAGTTTTTGTTTAAATCGGCTTTTGGAGGACACTCGGAGCATGGGACGGAATCAAGTGAGCGTGGTGAAGCTGGGTCGTTTTTTGAACCACCCTACTAATATTCTTTGTTTTTTCATAAATACGACACCAATACTACTACAGTATATGACAGTTTGTATTGTACCAATACTTTCAAAGCTTTGTTTTGGTACTCAACCCACCTTCACCTTAAAGATACATTTTGAGGACCGTAAGACTCACTGGCCATTTTTTAATAGGTTCCGGGTGTTCTGCAAAAAATGACATTTATTCAGAGTGTATGACCAATATCCCGTACCATTTTCACGGAAATGGCGATATCTCTGTGTATACCTGACGGATTTTTGATCTACAGCCAGCATTGATAGTTTCTGGGAAAGCATAGAACATGATGAAAGTAAACGTCACATAAAATGACAAGCAGAAGAAAAAATGCATTTTTTACATACCTTCGGAAGGGTCTGTGTCATTTGGCATAAAGTCATTTGACATAACGCCATTTGGCATAACGGACATTTGGCATAATTTCTAACTGTGAAAGCGAAAGGGATATGTCATGTATTGTTTAGCGTAGATAAAGTAGGTCGAGGCTGTTTTCTGATAAATTTAGACTGATGGTAGACATTTTCCGGAAGAACGAAATAACAAAACGGCAGAATTACTTCCGAAGGAGGGATCACATCCATCATTGACTTATTCCGGCCACATGCCTACTTTTAAAGTAGGGATTATATCCACCATTGCTTCAATCTGGGCATGTGCCTTAAGACCGGATCAAATCCACCATTTACTTAATCCGGGCAAGCGCCTAACTTTAAAACCTCAAGCAATAATACACTTGTCGCAGACGAGTTACTAAAACCAATCAAGTCACATATGAGTTACTACAACCAAATTAATCTGAATTGTGCTACTCGGGGAAGATATCACATCTACCATTGATTTATTCCCGGCAAGCGCCTACTGATAAAGAAGGAGTCACATCCACCATTGCCATAATTCGGGCAGGGCCTACTTTTCAAGAAGGGATCACATCCCCCATTGCCACAATTCGGGCCACACATCTACTTTTTAAGAATAGATTACATCCACCATTGTTTTAATCTGGGCAAGCGCCAACTTTTGAAGAACGAATCAAATCCTTTATTGCCATAATCAGGGCAAGCGCCTACTTTTAAAGAAGTGATCCCATCCACCATTGCCTCAATCCGGGCAAGCGCCTTCTTTTAAATAAGGAATCACATTCACCATTGTTATAATTCGGGCAAGCGCCTATTTTTAAAGAAGGGATCACATCATCCATTGCCATAATCCATGCAAGCGCCTACTTTTAAAGAAGGAATCGCATCCACCATGACCTTAATCCGGGCAAGCGTCTACTTTTAAAGAAGGTATCATATCCTCCATTGCCATAATCCGGCCACACGCTTAGTTTTAAAGAAGGGATTACATCCACCATTGCTCTTATTCGGGCATGCGCCTGCTTTTGCATTGCATTGCAAATGCATTCTTTCCGCGAGAGGATAATGTCATTTTAATATTGTTATCGACGCTTGTTATATTTACTATTCCGGGGTGTTTCCCGCACCACTTAGTCACCATTTGGCGAACGCAAAGAAAAATTATACCAAATGTCCGTTATGCCAAAAGACCCTCACTTTTGACGCTGGTCACAATTATGCCAAATGTCCGTTATGCCAAATGGCCTTTATGCCAAATGACTTTATGCCAAATGGCCCGCTCCCCTTGGAAAACCCAGGACATCTCCGGTGGCCAAGGGCCAATCTGAGGTTTTGCATAGGGACAGTATACTGAAAGAGTTTCCGCGTCCGGTAGTCCCAGTTTTATCAAAATCGGATTATTCTACGCAAAGTGATGCTAATTTGAACCTAAAGGGTGACCACTTTAAAGGCTACAAAAAATTCCCGGGTTTTTCCCGATTTTCCCGGTTATAAAATATTGTGTTACGGTTGGGTTAATTAAGTTCGAATAGTTGTAAATATTCGATCGAGTCTGTATCGTTTGTGCTATATTGTGTCTGTTTTATTTGTTGATTCTGTGTCTGGACTCAAAAGAGAAGCCTGAAAATAGGCAATATGTTTAGTTGTGATTTGTCCCAAGTTTGTTCCAGACACAGACATCGAATCGTTGATGGCATTAATTGATTCGAGGTGCCCATATAGGATAAGAATCCTACTCAAAGGCTAAGCTACGAATACAGCAAACTAATTGCTGTAGACAAAATGCGCAATACGCAATGAAAATGTATTTGCGGGATTTGACCGATGGACCGAAATCTCATATGAAACCTCGTCATATCCCGTAATGGGCACCACCTAGCCGTCTCTCTCAGGGCACCACGAGAGAACGTTATTTTAAATTGTTATTTGTTTCATGTTGATTGAGTATCTTTATGTCAGTTTAAAATAATTGTATCGTGGGGCTTGTTACAATTGTTTTACCGGATTTTAATTCTAATTTTGTTTACTCTAAAAAACCATAGAGAGAATGATATGAAAACCACACTTAGTAGTTCATCTAAATGAAGTTAAAAAAACACTTGATAGTATTATTTGAACAGTTTATTAGTAATAAAATAACAAAATGTACAAGAACATTATTACAATGTAATATTCATTTGAGTTCTTTCATTTGCTCATCCATAATTGCATCCTCACATTGCGTGTCTGCTAGCAACTTAGCTCTTTTGATTTTTAACTCGTTCCATTTCTTTTCCGCCTCTCGCTTTCGTTGTTTTGCTTTTACAGCTTCATTTTCCTCCAATTTCTTTCTTTGCATTGCTTCGATGTAACGGGAATGCGCATTTCTCGCGTATTGGATCGAAGATTTGTTAATTTCAACCTTACAGTAGAGTGGGGCAAGAGTACGCACTTAGTTTTCAATCGATCATGTGGCCCTTATGAAGCAAGCTTCTGCATATCAAATCTATGTCGATGATTCATATACTCTTCCTTTATGTTACCCAGTGGAATTTTTTTTGAAATTATTGAGATTCGTTTTAGTAGAACCCTTATTGCAAGACAAGTGAAAAACGCACTCTTACCCCACCGGTGGGGTAAAAGTGCGCATCGGGTGGGGTAAGGGTACGCATTTATCCAATCATGTGTGTTGCGGGAGGATAGGGTGCTTTTGGCCGATTCTTTTTAGCAGATCGCAAACTCCTGGTTTGGGTGCGAAAACAGCTTTAAGCTGAAATATTTTATTTAGTATAGATTTATGTTTTAATTAAAAATAAGTTTACTCACATTTTTCGGTTTTGAGCGTATTTAAATATGTTTGCCCTTTGCTCCTCCCATCATGATTCTATGTGTCTGTATTACAATATGTGGTATAATTTTAGATTAGATTTAATTTCATTAGTTCAATTAAGAAACTTACTGTGATAATAATGATAAGTAATTTTAAGTAGCAATTCTATCTGCCTCTCACTGCGTAACTTTTGACAACTATGACACCTACAACTACTCCATCTCTTCATCATTTAATGACACTCCTACCTTCATAAAGCGATCTGTCGCGACGTCACTCTCTGGCAGTGCTGGCAGCAACAATGTGCTTTAAGTATATATTTACACAAATAAGAGTTAATAACATTTAATTGATGTTTAATGAGCATATATTAGGGAATGTTTAAAGATTACGTCACTCTTAAAGGGGGAGGGAGTCCTAAAAATGTGCACTTTCATACGAAAAACCATTGTTTTTTATATACACAAAAAACTACTGAGTAAAAATATATATCAGGTTTCGCGTGGCGTATACAAAGGCACAAAGGCATTTTCCTTAAAGAAAGTCCACCAATCACGTAACGAAAAATTTGGCTATTTCATCACCTCTCCCCCCCCCCCCATTCTTACACTATTTGTATGAATCCTCTAAAAAATATCCCAGCTAAACGTTGCGTAATTTATGAATGTTTCTTTTGATTAAAAGAAATTATCATTTAGATGAAGTTGTGTTTTCGTACTATGTTTAGATGTACAACAAGTCCCAATACAATTTCATTATTTCGCTTCAGTGCTTTGTTCGCTAAGTCCTTTCTAACACCGAATTACTTCAACTTATCCTAAAAACTTGTGATAATTTCGAATTCTGTCCCTTTTTTCTTAGTTGGGGATCTTTACGCTTTGGAAGAAGTCTTATTTCGACCGGACATACGGGTTTGACATCATAATTTGAAAATTCATATGCGTACTCTTGCCCCACCGGTTCCTGCGTACTTTTACCCCACAGTCCCAAAAATTATTCAAGTAATGGTTTTGACTTCTTCTCCCAGATCATCTGGGATATCACTTTGTAGGCGGCATTAAGGATGGTGATCGCTCGAAAGTTCTCACACTCCAGTTTGTCGCCTTTCTTGTAGATGGGGCATATAACCCCTTCCTTCCACTCCTCCGGTAGCTGTTCGGTTTCTCAGATTCTGACTATCAGTTTGTGCAGGCAAGTGGCCAGCTTTTCCGGGGTCATCTTGATGAGCTCAGCTCCGATACCATCCTTACCAGCGGCTTTATTGGTCTTTAGCTGTTGAATGGCATCCTTAACTTCCCTCAAGGTGGGGGCTGGTTGGCTTCCATCGTCCGCTGAACTGACGTAGTCATCTCCTCCGCTGCCTTGACTTTCACTGCCTGTACTCTCAGCGCCATTCAGATGTTCCTCGTAGTGCTGCTTCCACCTTTCGATCACCAGACGTTCGTCCGTCAAGATGCTCCCATCCTTATCCCGGCACATTTCGTCTCGCGGCACGAAGCCTTTGCGGGATGCGTTGAGCTTCTGATAGAATTTGCGTGTATCTTGAGAACGGCACAGCTGTTCCATCTCCTCGCACTCCGCTTCTTCCAGGCAGCGTTTCTTCTCCTGAAAAAGGCGGGTCTGCTGTCTCCGCTTTCGTCTATAACGTTCCACGTTCTGCCGGGTACCTTGCTGCAGCGCGACCGACTGACTGCACTCTTCGTCGAACCAATCGTTCCGTCGACTTCGACCCATATACCCGACGTTGTTCTCCGCTGCGTCGTTAATGGCTGCTTTGACTGTATTCTAGCAGTCCTCAAGAGAGGTCCCATAGAGCTCACCCTTTTCCGGCAACGCTGCCTCGAGATACTGTGCGTATGCAGTGGCGAAATCAGGTTGCTTCAGTCGCTCTAGGTCGTACCGCGGCGGTCGTCGGTACCGAACATTGTTGATGACGGATAGTTTTGGGAGCAGTTTAACCATCACCAGATAGTGGTCAGAGTCGATGTTAGCGCCACGATATGTCCTGACGTCGATAATGTTGGAGAAGTGCCGTCCATCAATCTGAACGTTGTCGATTTGTGATTCTCTCAGCAGTGGTGATCGCCAGATGAACCGATACGGAAGGCCCTCCTTTGTCGTGCGGTAAGACGCGCGGCTACAAAGCAAGACCATGCTGAGGGTGGCTGGGTTCGATTCCCGGTGCCGGTCTAGGCAATTTTCGGATTGGAAATTATCTCGACTTCACTGGGCATAAAAGTATCATCGTGCTAGCCTCATGATATACGAATGCAAAAATGGTAACCTGGCTTAGAAAAATTGCAGTTAATAACTGTGGAAGTGCTTAATAATAACTAAGCTGCGAGGCGGCTCTATCCCAGTGTGGGGATGTAATGCCAATAATAAGAAGAAGACGGAAGGCTGTGTTGGAAGTAGGTGCTCCGAATGGTTATATTCTTGAAGGCAGCGAAATCAGTAAGTCGTAGGCCGTTTTCGTTCGTCAGCCGGTGGGCGCTGAAGTTCCCAATAGTCGGTCTAAACACCTTCTCTTGGCCAATCTGAGCGTTCAAATCTCCTATGATGATTTTGGCGTCGTGGCTTGGGCAGCTGTCGTACTCACGTTCGTGCTTATCATCATCAGTCCTTCCGGAGTGTAGACTATGGACGTCGATTATGCTGAAGTTGAACAGCCGGCCTTTGATTCTCAACCTGCACATTCTCTCATTGATCGGCCACCACAAAACATGTGGATATCTAATCAGATTTGTCAATGCACCAAGCTTTTTTTTAACTCAATTTTTTAACTCAAACGTGAAATCTATGTTGTTGTACGCTAGTGAGACTTGGTGTGTTACAGAAGAAGAGATAACGCAGATATAGCGTTTTATAATTGAGGCCTGGTGGACAATATGTACGATCAAAAACCGATATCATCACAGATTCGTAAATGCAGGCAGCCATCCCTTTCACGTTGGCGTTATGTGCGCCTAACCGTGTTCAGGACACATGAGTGAAGTGAGTGAATCAAACCTTGTTTAAAAGACCTAAGTAGCATGTTTTTCATGAGTTAAATTGAGTACTGCAATCAAATGCTTTCATATTGGTATATTTATTGCAATATTCATATTAATTCATGGAAAAAATGTTACTCAGGTCCTTTTGAAAAGTTAAGGAAGAAATGTAAATTGATGGGAATAATAAGATCTATCCCCCTAACAATTCCTTCTTTATAATGCACGAGTAGGACAGCATCTGGATCTGTTTTTTAGTTCACTTCGAAGAAAGTACATAACTATAGGAGCACTGAAAGAAAATATTTACGCTTACGGGTTTTTACGCATATTTAGGGTTTTACGCGTTGAAATAAAATATATAATTAATTAGTGTAGAAAGTGGAAAGTATTATGGATTTATTGTGTAATGGAATCCTTGTGTTAAATATATTGGTGCAGAAGTGAATTACGATCGGAATATGGATTATTGAGATGAGATTTTCGAGTGAAAAATGAAGGTTCATGGCGAAAAAAATGAACCACAACACAACGAAGAGCTTTGGCTGTTGAAGTGCAGTTTTGAAAGCTTTCAGTATTGCTTTGTCAAAAGCTCATTGATTGATATGCATTTAAAACGGATTAACAGAATACCGGTGAGGATGTTCCATAGCGACTATATTTATAAACAACAAAATCTCCCTATACTTACTCCAATTACCAAATTGGTTATTTATTTATCTACATACTCATAATGTTCTGTGTGATCATTCTATTATTATAGGTTTTTGCCTTTCTCGTACAACAAAGTTGTACCGAAAGGCTATCATTTCACTCCAAAATCTAACTTTTTATAGAAAGCTCAGAGACCTATAGTGTTATATATCAATCGACTCAGCTTGACGAACTGAGCAAATGTCTGTCTGTCCGTGTGTATGTGTGTGTGTGTGTGCACATGTGCCATAAAAAACATTAGCCAATTTTTCACATAGTAATTCTTAACCGATTCTCTCGCAACAAGTTGCAATCGACAAAGAATAAAGCGTAGTTGATCACTATTGAATTTCATAACGATTGCATATTCCAAAAAAATCTAAATATTCAAATGGTTATGATATGTCGTGAAAAAGACATAACATGCTATAAAATGCCTTGTAGAATCAACCCATGCAAGCTCTTCTACTCGCTTTAGTACAAGACTTGAGTACAACAAATGCAACACAAGTTTTCATAGCATGCAAGTTATGTTCATAACGCCATAACGCCTCTGCAGCTTTAAAGCATAATAAAAAAGATCGAATAAAACGCACACGCTAATAATACCTTACTTAGAATTTTTGAAAATAAACTTACAAATAACTCAGCATTTCAACTAATATTCCGGGTTGGATTGATTAATTATGTACGAGAAAGGCACAATCACTGCTAGGTGGATTAATCTGGGTTTTTTTTTTCATGTTTGACTTTTTGTTTTTAGCTACACTGCAGACTATACGCAAACGTTTCGTTAAAAGCTTTTTCCATTTATTCGTCAAAAGTTTTCTAAAAATTCGTACTTCTGATTCCTACCACCAGGTGTATTTGCGTGAGGTGTGTTTGTGTTAACTTTGATGCATATGAATGCGGTTGCGGCTGTATAGTAATTTCTATTGGATGAGTTCTGTTTGAAAAAAGCGGATGGTGTTGGCTTCGAAGTGGAGGGTTCTTTCACAAATTACGTAACGCTAAATTTGATGATTTTGGACCCCCACCCTCCCCCACGTAACACTTTTTGTACGGAAGGTTTATTTTTTTTGTATGGATCGTAACGCTCGGCTGAACCCCCTCCCTCCCCTTACAGTGTTACGAAATTGTAAAATATGTACAGCAAGGGGAATATTCCCTAATGTTCCCGGAAGCTTCTAAACGGGATTAAGTTGTAGTACACTACTAAAAAGCCACACATATTTATTGGCAAAAGTCCATAGATTTATATCAGCGCACACATAACCATTCTTCATGCGAACTACTAATACAGTGTTGACCCGATTTTGTCATTCCCCGATTTTGTCTACCCCCGATTTTATCACCTTTTCGACCCGATTTTATCACGTCCCGATTTTGTCACGTTTTCGACCCGATTTTGTCACCCCAAAAAATTTTGTCATTCTTTTTATTTTCGTAAATAATACTAAAAATAACATTGATTTTCATGAAATAACTTTCACCGCCTGTAGTTTATTACGAACGACTTCTGAGTACCTGGGAAATACTCTATAAGCAATTTTGACAAGAAATAACGGGTACCGATCACACATTTGGCCTTTCCAAGGCAAAAAATGATTCATATTTGTGGAATGAATTTAAAAAAAATGAAAATGTTTTTGTCCTATTTTGTCACATACCCTGTTTTATCACCCCAAAATTCACCAGGGGGGTGATAAAATCGGGATATTACTGTAAAATATATGTCCAAATAAACTTTATGTGTGGTCTTGAATTAGCAATTATTTAATTTATGTGTGGTTTTATATCGATTATATTAGATATTTTTGGCAGTGTATAATTAAGGCGGGATATGGTACCGTACGTTGCTGTGTGGTAGATGCTAGAGTGATGGGCTTAGGAGCGTTTCTTAAATTACGAATCTTGAGGTAAATTATGAAACCAAAGGTCAAATAACGTATCTGTGAAAATGTGAAATCTTGCACGGAAGTGCTTGCTCGTCTTGTAGCATGAGAATACATTACACTAAATAGCTTATAATTTTCTAATTATTGAATACTAATTTCAAATATTTTCCTTTATTTTTATATTTTTGTCTTTGGGTATCACGATCTTGATTTTTTTTATTATTGGCGTGTCATCTTTTAATATCTACAAATATACTCATTTCACTATTTCATATTCCTTTATTTGTATATATTTTCATTTAAATTAAAATAGTTACATTTATTTTGGAGCATTTTATAAGCCTTTTAAAATATTTTCACAAATCATCAAATATATTTAATTTAAATTCCATAGAGGGTGCATTTCAGAATTTCCATCTCTACCCAGAGGTGAGCCAGCCTAGGGCCTCTTTAATAAAGAATAAAACCAAATTCCATCTCTACATATTTTAATATTTTTATATGTTCATATTTTTTAATTGAATTGTATTTTTATTTCTGTAAATTTTTCACAATTTTTATTTTATATTTTAAGTTTTCAAATTTTTAAAGCCTACCTATGTGATAATCTTATACTAGCATAGGAAAAATCACAATAATAAAGCCATTCAAAAAATCCACCTTTCTAGGTAAGCCTCACAACTCGCTGAGAAGGAAAAGCTGGGACATCATCCTTTCATATTAGAGATATTCTCATACTTTTCATATTCTATAATTTAATATTTTCGCAAACTCGTATATTTTTATTTCTATTTTATATTTTATTTTTTATTGTCGCACATTCTTACATTTCATATATTTACCTTTTATTTTTATTTTTATATTTAATTTTTGTACACATTTTGCCATATTTTTTAATTCCTATTTTACAAACTTTAAAATTTTCAACTTAAACTTAAAATATTTCAACTCGAACACATTTTCATATTTTTTTTGTTCCCAAAATCTCATAATTTTAAATAGGCGTAGCAGTGAAAATCAACTTAAAAACACACTCGACTGAGATTACCTACTCGATTTTAACAACTCATCAGGCATATATACCAGTAATTCAATCAAATCTAATCTGGGTGTTCAACGAAGCCTACATTTAATATAGGATAGGAGGAAGCAGACAGTTACGCGAATAAGATGTGGAAAAATCCTGTGAATTTTGAAAGTGGTTGAACATATAGACACTATAAGTTCCATAGACGAGCGCAGGAACGGTTGGGTCATCGATTAAGTGTGTTTTTCGACTTTTTCATAGTGTACCACGTGAATTTGACGTCACACGCTCCGTTGCTTGGATTGCAATCGTGACGTCATGTTCGTTTGGCTACACTAACTGAGAGTTCGTTTGGCTACACTCGCCTTCGCCTCAGCTCGTCTATGGAACCTATAATGTCCTCGGGAGTTGAAACGGTGACCGCATGGTGATTTTGTATTTTTATATATTTTCATTTTTTAACATATTCTAATATTTTCATATTTTCATTTATCCATAGTTATCATAACCTTATAATTAAATGCTTTATATTTTATAATTTTTTTTATTTTCAAGCACTGTTTAATTCAACTCTCTATGCTCATTCCGCGGATATAAATAAGACTCGATTAGTGGGTGATCTGGTGACCCTGATTTCTTGAAGCTGAAGTCCTTCGGTCAGGGACACTGTGAACTATTTTTCAAATAATGTAATCCCAATCAAAAAATTTATATTTCCTTTTTCAGCTGAAGCAAGTGTTGCTGGTGAAGTATGTTTCACACCAAGGATCAGTTTGCTCTACTTTGATTTTCATAAATTTCAACGTTTTTTTCTATACTTAAATTACCACGGAGCTCCATATATTTTGAATAATCTCGCATAAACATTTATAAACAATCATCTTGTCATAAACGATTTACCTAACCAAACGACAATTATTGATCTTCACCTTCAGAAACATTGGGTGCTGACGAAGATTCTGAAGCAGCATCACACCTCGCATCAGTCTAATATTACTACAATTTATTATTTCAGAAATATGCTGCAGATTGCAAAATCAATGCAATTGTTTTGCCAAAATCTATTTATTTATATTACATTCAAGAACAAAACAACTCCTCTTACAATATCAATACTAATAAAAATATAATATTTACGCTTTTTCGCCAAGAAAAGCACCCTTAATAACCCATCAAACTCCAACTCCAGATACCTATGAAGGTCGCGCGAGTTCTCCGCATCTTCTTAAGTAGGTATCTAATCAACACTTCCCACCCAAATCCCCACTGATCGTAAGGACCTGGCCAGGTGTTGAACAAAGGGATCGTTGAATGAAAAACATGCCAAGCCCCAGGCTGTTTTTTCTGGCGCATCTAACGTCCCTATCGACAGCCAACCAAGGATAGTGTGCGGTCAGATATGCTATGCTATGCTATGCTATGCTATATTTAGGGTTTTACGCGTTTTTTACGTGGTGTTGATATTCAATGTGAAATAATGTAAAGTTGAATTCACAGAATGAAAACAGTGGCGTTATGTTAAACTTTTTGAAGGATCTGTAATGTCTGTTCGTTGGACAAGCATTTGGGTATGGGAATGAGAGATAAATCTAGATGACTTTGTAAGAAGTAAAGTAAAAACCAGCTGCAATATCGCCTTATGTAGACATAAAATTGCACTTTGATTTTTTTGTTGCCTTTTTGAGCATATTTTTTTTCTGTCAATTTTATGATTTCGAGCAAATCACGACAATCGTTACACATCCAGATAACGTTGCGATGAAGACAAACATCTCCTTCATCATCCGTAAGGCCAACACATTTTGCGTGAAAGCGTTGAATTCCATCGCAAAAACCCTCACACACAACAACGGTTTCATCATCCTTGCAGTCAGTTTGACATTTTTTGCACTCTCGCATCGTGATCTAGGAATATTCCACTATTCCAGTAGCCAGATAATTTTTCACAAATAAAAGCCCAATTACGATCGGTTCCTATTGTAGCACCTGCAGTGACGATTGATTTCAGATGAGCTGTTGTTCAATATGCATGTGGAAACTTTTGATGTAGCATAGGTAGAATTAGTTTGTTGGTTTGTTGATGCAATTTATTAGCTTTGTAACTAAAAACAGCTCCAGAATTATTTATATATATACATTTCTAGCTAGAATTAAGCGTAGCTACGACTCATCATCATCAGGGAACTTATCAAAAAAGTATTGCAAAAAAGGAGGAGATCTCACTTCATTATTACTGAAGACAGAGGCACACCTCACTGCATTACTATTCCAAGCTCCAAGACACGATGTCCGTTGGATCACATGCACATCCAGAAAATCAATGCGTCAATGCCAAATTGTGACGCGGCATTGAACAAAAATAGTCAACATGTGATACCACCACGACAGGACAAGTCTTTGGTTGCCATATCAGTGCTAATGGCGTAAGCCAACCCATCGCGGCAAGATCACATAGGGGGAGGAGAGGGATTCAGTAGAATTATGCAAGCATTTTGCTCCAAAACTAATTCCCTTATCTGATAGAGGAAAGCCTCTTCAGTCGGATACATATTGCGGTTTTGTCAGAAAATCCTTGCTTTAGCAGGAATTTTCCTTCCAATGTTTGTTTACAAAATAAGTCCAGAATTGTGAGTTGTATGATTAATGTATAACAAAACTTGTCTACTAAATTTTGATCTGTTATTGTTAACGACAACATATTGCCGTCGGTTGTCTGTTTAGTTTCATCATAAAGTTCTTATATAACTTTTTTTAAGTAGTGCACAATAGAGATGTCAAAATTTGCCTTACAACTCCTACGGACCTTCTTCTATTTACTCTTTTGTTTATCAATTTTTGCTTTTATCTTATTTCTCACGATTTGAATTTAACATTTTTGACAAATTTGACTATTCTATATAAAATTCTGTACACTGTTTGGTTATACGATCGAATCTATGTATGTACCTGCAAAGTCATTTAGTTAGATATTTTACTGAATTATGGCGGGTGGCTAACTTGCCCCAAATTCTGCTAGCTGTACTTGATGGTAATACTACAAATGCATTGACAAAAACGAAACACTACTGTACTCAAACCCGTCACGAACTCTAAAAGAAACCATGAAAAGTGTGAATTAAATTATTTTGAGGGACGAATTAAAATACATATTGCGTTGCATTTCGCTAGAAGGCGAGATGTTATTTGACAGATTGTCCAAATGATAGACAAGGAAGCACCATAAAAATAAAGACAGACTAACTACTAACTGCAAGAGCTTATTGTGTTTTGATATCACGACCAGTGCTTTTAAAATAAAGGTATTCTAAAAACGAAATTTTAAGTTTAAATCATTATGTGTGAAAGGAAGTTACTTTACTCACCTTATATATCTGTAATCCAGATATGTAGAAGAAAACACTTGAAGTTGTTCCTATCTATAATTCAAATCCGTCTGGAAGTTTCCGTTTCTCCTCCCATATAGAGGAAAATCCACAGGAACCACAGGAACCGGATCAATACTCTGACATACACACCAACGATATACACATAATTCACTTTCGTGCTTCTCAAATGGAACCACTTTCTTCCTCTTAATGATACATGATCTATCTAGTGGGCCTTGCCAGACATTCGTTTTCGCACTCAAGACTCGATCGCAACTTTCTTCGCCAGTTACCTACTCCTTTGATAACGCTTTAATACACATTACTTCCGCATTCAACACAAAAAAAAACAACCCACCACAAAGCACTTGTTTAGAACTGTGTAGTGCTTTTTTTCACGTTGCACCTGTTTTCTGATTTGATAATTTTTTTTTCACGATTTCCTTCCAATTAGCCAGACCATTCCTGGGTCAATCCACGTTCCATCCAAAGCCCTTCTCGGTGGCACTCTCGCTCTCTTCTTTTCACACTATCCAGCTATCCCATTGACCGCGGCCACTACCCTAGCTCCGTAGTACACACAATACAATTTGCACAATATTTTTTCTGCTTCCAGATAGATAGCTTCCAGCCAACCTTCTCTGATTGGAATTCCTTGAACCTACGCACCTTGACGCGCGTGACATTCGCACGACCGCACTCGAAATCCGCGAGCAACGTCCGGAAGACGCAATACTCTTGTGCACTGTACCGACCGGATAAAGCTGGGGCTATTTTGCAAGCTCGAAATTCATTTGTTCCTGGCCAGTTTTTCGGGACTGTGAAATTTTTATCGACGACACTTTTCCTCTTCGAACGACTCTTCTTCTATGCATATGAGTTCGTGTTTGTGACTGACGACCGACCTGACAAACGACGACGAACGAACGAGCTACTCCTTTTCGATCTCGCATACATTGGCGTAGATTTTTTTTATTTTCTATACAGAAACAGAATACACTACGGTTCGATTTACATGGAAATACGCAGCACCATACCAGGCCACAGTACGGAGCGTGATTCCATTGATGATGCTATTCCTATGCCGTCGTACGTGATGTTTTGCTGTATTGTGTTTGTTGTTATACACAATATGCATGGTTCCCATTCCATTACTGCATTGCACCAACACACACTCACGCTTAAGGTCTATCGGGGTGTGTTCGTGTGACTTGGACCGCAATCAGACAGTGTTCTTTGATGGTATATATTTTTGAACGGCAATTGACAGCTAGCTGCTGAGGAATGCGAACCGGTTGGATCCGGCCTCCGGTCGAATCCAGGGACCAAAGGGCGCAACCACTAATCGTCTGGGCCACTTGTAGTTATAGCATGTAAGAACGACGGAACGGTGAGAAGAAGTTTGTTTCTGTAAAAAAAATAGTTGAAAATCATTATAAAATGTGTCAAAACTCTATTTGCATATGCACAAGATATGGATGTTTTAATTAGAAATATGAAATATTAGACCACGCGACTTGGACATTGTTTTTCAATGTTATACACCCATATTCTTGTTTACGGACGAACGAAACTTTCGAACGAATGCAGTTCGTTCGAATCGTTTCCCCATTTGATTTTGCTGGCGTAAACGAGAATGCGCATCATAATTCGTTCGAAAGCGCGTTCGTACGTAAACAAGAATAAGGGTGATAGGCTGTTATGTTTGAACTGATACCATTTAGTGCACTTTATATAGCTAAACGATCACTATACAGTGAGTTCTGAATTATAGATACTAAGAAGTAATCTAGATAAGACTAAATATCTCTATATAAGATATTTTGACTTTCAACAGAGTAAGACTTCCTATCATTGGGCCTGCGAAACCATATTACGGTTATAATCGTTATAATAGAGACAACCTCTCTCTGCTCCGGTGAGACTGATGAATTAAAAACTGTTGAAATAGTTACTGTCGAGTAATTGCAGTATAGATAGCCATGATAAATTATTATAATAAAACTTTCGAACCTTGATTATGCATATGTACAACATGTGATAGATTTTAGTTCGGAAAAGGTATTGGAGGGTAACCGCCCCTTCGGTGGGGTTTGATCCCACGACCCCAGTTCGCATGACAGGTGCTTTCCCTACTAAGCTACGAAGGACCTCCGTCGTCCACCGCAGCTTAGCGGGTACTGATGAAACCAAATTCCCAGCACCAGGTACCAGCCGATCTCTCGCAATACATTTTCAGAACTAACTCTCTCAAATGTATTTTTGTACACATCATGTCAACCAAGTAGGATGAGTATTTAATATTGTCCGGCTCCTACACACTTGCTTCATCAGCAACGGCGCTCAATGAAGTAGGGTTGTGTGAGGTTGTGCCAGTTTGGTCGTCAGATCCCAACACGACCACACAAGCGAAGAGAGATCGCCACTCGAGATCAGTACATTCAAAGTTAATTGCCTATATGCCGGGTATTAAGCCACCCGGAGTGGAAATTAATTACTATGTCTGAAACTTGATTATGCATATGTACAACATGTGATAGATTTTAGTTCGGAAAAGGTATTGGAGGGTAACCGCCCCTTCGGTGGGGTTTGATCCCACGACCCCAGTTCGCATGACAGGTGCTTTCCCTACTAAGCTACGAAGGACCTCCGTCGTCCACCGCAGCTTAGCGGGTACTGATGAAACCAAATTCCCAGCACCAGGTACCAGCCGATCTCTCGCAATACATTTTCAGAACTAACTCTCTCAAATGTATTTTTGTACACATCATGTCAACCAAGTAGGATGAGTATTTAATATTGTCCGGCTCCTACACACTTGCTTCATCAGCAACGGCGCTCAATGAAGTAGGGTTGTGTGAGGTTGTGCCAGTTTGGTCGTCAGATCCCAACACGACCACACAAGCGAAGAGAGATCGCCACTCGAGATCAGTACATTCAAAGTTAATTGCCTATATGCCGGGTATTAAGCCACCCGGAGTGGAAATTAATTACTATGTCTGAAACTTGATTATGCATATGTACAACATGTGATAGATTTTAGTTCGGAAAAGGTATTGGAGGGTAACCGCCCCTTCGGTGGGGTTTGATCCCACGACCCCAGTTCGCATGACAGGTGCTTTCCCTACTAAGCTACGAAGGATCAAGTTTCAGACATAGTAATTAATTTCCACTCCGGGTGGCTTAATACCCGGCATATAGGCAATTAACTTTGAATGTACTGATCTCGAGTGGCGATCTCTCTTCGCTTGTGTGGTCGTGTTGGGATCTGACGACCAAACTGGCACAACCTCACACAACCCTACTTCATTGAGCGCCGTTGCTGATGAAGCAAGTGTGTAGGAGCCGGACAATATTAAATACTCATCCTACTTTGGTTGACATGATGTGTACAAAATACATTTGAGAGAGTTAGTTCTGAAAATGTATTGCGAGAGATCGGCTGGTACCTGGTGCTGGGAATTTGGTTTCATCAGTACCCGCTAAGCTGCGGTGGACGACGGAGGTCCTTCGTAGCTTAGTAGGGAAAGCACCTGTCATGCGAACTGGGGTCGTGGGATCAAACCCCACCGAAGGGGCGGTTACCCTAAAATACCTTTTCCGAACTAAAATCTATCACATGTTGTACATATGCATAATCAAGTTTCAGACATAGTAATTAATTTCTACTCCGGGTGGCTTAATACCCGGCATATAGGCAATTAACTTTGAATGTACTGATAAAACTTTCATTAATACGCTATTATACGTAGTAGACCTTTCAGTTATTACCTGAGGAAATTCTAATAATAATAATAATAGAATACTAAGTTGAAAAGCAGGTAAAGTTCCAGTTGGAATGTAGAGCCATAGAAGAAGAAGACAATGAAATATAAATCTGATTAATCCATCCAACTCACAATCTAAAATACACACGGCCTTACTATTGAGGTCGAAATACGTATCTGTTAAAGTTACAATCAAGTGGTAAAATTAAATGGTATAAGTAGTACGAACACATTGTTTGGACAACGCTGCTTTTTATATATTATATCGGCGCAGAGCCCTAATGCTTTTTGTAGATTATTTCTTTCTGTATGCCATCTGAACCTCATTATATATCACAACGTAGGTTAGTCAATACGTATAATGTCTCTTGTCAGAAATAAAAGGTGATTTTATGTGAACCAAATTCCTGCTTTGTCGTGTGGGATAATCGAGCCACTCCAACCTACCACCAGCTCGATCATATGGTGCCGTGACCGGCATCCATGCGATAAACCTGTGAGGAATTGTCTAAACCTGGCGAGTATCAACACTACAACAATGGAATTGAAATTTCAACATATGCGAACGTTTCTGGAAGACTACACTAGCATTTCGATTCGATCCTGATCCTGCAACGTCCTCAAACCAAGTAATGAAAGTGAGAAACATTGTGAATTATGCCGTTTAACAACGAAGAATTACCATCACTCCCAGCTACGATGGTGTGGCCCAATCGGTAGCCATCTGGCAAAGTATGTACGTTCTCGACTCATCTCGAGCTATAGGCAGCTCTGGTCGAGGAACATGCTCACAACAATGGCGAGTGCGTTTGGCGAATTCTGGATTGGTTACCATATTTACAACGTTCTTACACACGCATTTTGAGATCGCTTTGCTCTCGCATCATTTGCCGTTTGAAGGATCGTTTCGTATACCCATGCATTCCTGTGACATTGCTGAGCAAATTAAGGAACAAATGCAGCTTCAGAACGAACAAAATTAATGTGTTGGTTTAGGAAGAAACGTGTTTCCCAAACAATATTGTGTTGATAGGAGACTCCCACCTTTGTTGTTTCTGAAAATATTGTAGACTGTAGAATAAGTTCGTTTGACCATTGTTATCCTAAGTTAGTAATCGTAATCTATTGTAACTTGACTTGTATAAAAACATCTGTGATACAGCGATCACTATATCTATTCATCTGTTGAAGTTGACACTCCAAGGTGGGGAGTATGTTTGGACAACGCTGCTTTTTATATATTACTAGTTTATTTGTGGACGCTGTAGCGCCCGTGGCAAGTGTTTTTTTAATCAAAATTTTCAACGTCTGTTGTCTGTGATTTTTTCATCAAATGCTGTGTCTGGTTGTCTAAGGTTGTCACTTGTTTTGTTTTCTGCATCTGATAGTAAAAAAGAATTGAAGTGTTGAATATTTTATTTTTTGTGAGAATTTCTCCGCGTGCTGCGTCTGGTTGGCTAGTCACCGGACAGACAAACAGGGCTATTATATATATTATTATTATACGGCGCAGAGCCCTAATGTTTTTTGTAGATTATCTCTTTCTGTATGCCATCTGAACCTCATTATATATCACAACGTAGGTTAGTCAATACGTATAATGTCTCTTGTCAGAAATAAAAGTTGATTTTATGTGAACCAAATTCCTGCTTTGTCGTGTGGGATAATCGGATGATCGAGGCACTCCAACCTATTTACCACCAGCTCGATCACACGTCATTATGACAAGTGAATACAAACATAGTTTTCTAAGTTTTAATGTGTACAATAGCGTGTATAGAAGGACAAGGAAGTTCGAGGAACGAAATTATTTTATGACTGGACAAGCCCCGTTGCAGCCGATCAGTAATTGTATAATAAGATAAGCCTCAAATCCCACTGTCATAAATATAAATAACAAAAATACCAAATGAATTCACATAGTAATGATACCGTCTTTTTCGCATGTAGCCAAGACTCCAATCATTTTGGTTCAATACATTTTTTTTTCTTCATAATCTTTGGTGGCTGATCATAATCAAATTCAATAGCGATCAACAAAATTTTGCCACCTTTCGAATTAAATCTTCTGTATGCTATGCACATCGAGTTTTTAAAATGTGATATTCATATCACTCCAAAAACTCCAAAAACGGTCTCTTTTATAGAAGGCTTGTAGAACTATCCGTTTGTGCGTGTGTCTATGTGTGTGTGCACAACATATTAAAAAAAACTCATTTTTCATATAATAATGCTTAACCGATTTTCTCGCAACGAGTTCCATTCAAAAGGTGGTAAGGCCTTGTTGATCGTCACAAAAATCAGCCATTGCGTTCAAAAGTTATGAAGATGGTGTTCTGAACCAAAAAGATTTTCAAAATTCATTATGAATCGTTCGTGCAAACTGTAAAGTAGGCAATTAATTATGGGATTTATCATACTAAGGCGTTCACATCCAGAGAATGACATCACCGTTGGGGGATGAATTTGAGTTTTCTGACTAATTGAAATTAAATAGAAAATTTAACTAGTTTTACGTTACAACAGCTTAAAAATAAATATGAAAGTAGTTCAACAAACCAAAATCGAAATCTATATTATTTTTCTTAGTTTTCAGTTTTCAGAATTCAGAATATTAATAATCGTCTATGTTTACGAATTACAGCAAACTCTCTTTTACTGGGCTTCAATTTGATGTCCACCTTTACTAAGTAATGATGATCTCTTTAATAGCTAGTAAGGTAGAAATCACTGTTTAACTTAACAGTTCATTCAAATCCTAATATAATCGAAGTTGGACACTTGGGACCATAAAAACCGGTTATAGCAAAACACAATTACAACCTGCACTAACACAGTGGTAGTATTAAATATCATGGAAACATTCAAGCCTGTCAGAAATTTGTTATCAATTTTGGAAGCCGATAAGTGGCACCCGATGGGAGAATTTTCTTTCGCCCTAATGGCATTTTCCACAATCCATGTTCGTAACCTACTGCACACCGAGATGTAACGTGAATCCCAACGAAAATTTACATTAACCTTGGATATTTGTATACAAAAGTAAGCGCTCAAAATCATATTACATACTGCCATGCTATTCATCATTTAATTTGTACCCAATTCTTATCATAGAGTAAACACATCACGCCCTATCCATCACACCAAAATGGATCACAAAACTGAGATAATCCTAACAGTGCTGGGAATCGTCCTGGTCCACGGTCTCATATTCTATTGGGTATCTCGAAAGACACGCACCAACATTCGCGGCAAGCATGTAGTCGTAACCGGGGGATCCAGCGGAATCGGATTGTGGGCCGCAACTGAGTGTGTTCGCTTGGGTGCGAACGTAACGATTGTGGCACGCAATGTCAAGCTTCTTGGTAAGGGAGCCGAATTAGAGGATAATTCCAAAACGACAAGCTTATCTCACACTTTTTTTCCCATTTTAGAAAAAGCTAAAGCTCAACTATTGTCCAATAAGGTACGCGAAGATCAGAAGATCGAATACCGTTCCATCGACCTGGCGAAAAGTTATGACGCAGTAGAAAAGGGTCTCCAAGAGGTGGAAGGATCCATTGGTCCTGTATTTATGTTGATAAATTGTGCAGGAATGGCAATTTGCGGTACTGTCGAGGATACCTCCATTGAAGACGCCAGGTTGATGATGGATGTTAACTACTTCGCCACTTTTTACCCTACGCGCTACCTTCTACCGAAGATGAAACTGGCTAAGGAAGGTATCATTGTCATAACCGCGTCGCAAGCCGCACTGATTGGACTGTACGGTTACGGAGCCTACGCGGCGTCCAAATTTGCCCTTCGCGGTTTGGCTGAGACTATTGCCATGGAAGCGAAGCACTGCGGAGTAAGCGTGACCTTGGCCCTTCCGGCAGACACCGACACACCGGGATTCGAACGGGAGAATGAATCCAAACCGATGGAAACGAAGATCATTTCCGGTTCCGGAGGGTTGGCCAAACCGGAGGACGTTGGCAAGCGGATTGTGCACGATGCGTTGAAGGGCTCGTTCTTCTCGATCTTGGGACTGGAGAGTTGGGTTTTGAGCACTCTGTGCGTTGGAATGTCACCATGGAAGAGCCCGGTGCTGTGCGTGCTACAATTCTACCT
Source organism: Armigeres subalbatus (assembly GCF_024139115.2). Classification (NCBI taxonomy): domain Eukaryota; kingdom Metazoa; phylum Arthropoda; class Insecta; order Diptera; family Culicidae; genus Armigeres; species Armigeres subalbatus. The sequence continues at coordinate 45,490 of NW_026942139.1, forward strand.
GCTCGGACCGTTGCGGCTTATTGGGCTAGTGATTCAGTGGAACTTCCAGCGCATTATCAGGAACTGTGCCAAAGAGAAGGAGAATAGGGAGGCATAATTTGGTCATCGTAGACGATGGATGACTTTTAAATCGCACAAAATAAATTTAATGTTCATCGATGTTGTGTGCACTAAAATTAGGAGAAAAAAAAAGTCTTTTGCCTGCTATGCCTGCATTTACTATAGTATTTCCATTAAATCGTAGGAATCATTTCACGATATAAGAGTAGACAACTTAAGAGCAATAATATGATTAAAATAGTACCGATTAAATAATTCAACCACAGTTGTATTTTAAATTCTTTTTTTTTCTTTTTCAGTTTGTAAGCTTTGTTTCCACGTCTATTAGGGGCAGTAGGGGCAATATGAGCCACCCTTATTTTGAGCTTATTGACAAGTTTAATTATGTAAAAGTTATATGATCTTTAAGAGGATGCTCCACATATGCATCAACGTGAAAACCGCATTAAAATTCAATTCAAACATGAAAATACACTTGAAAATGTAAATTTTCGCTGCATAGGCAAAATTATTATAAGATTTGGAGTTTATAAATAAGGTTTTGACACAAAACTGATTAAAATACAGGTAAAAAATACAGCACAATCAAAAGATATATTAAAATTGAATATTGTACACACATGTTTGTATTGATACAAATCTGAATTTATCATAAAACTTTTTTTTTCCAAAACCAGTATCTATGGGGCAATATGGGCATACCTGCACAGAGCAAGATATCAGGCCTTAAAATGCAAACGATTTAAAATTTCAGTAGTCAAATACAAGAATATTATCATATATGTAAGATTCATTACGGAAAAATTACAACAGCGCATTACTGCGATTGAAACAGAAAAAAAATACCATTGGGCAATTGAAATATGGCTGTTCAAACGGTGAAGAGCGGCAAATCGGTTCAGTCCGCTGTTGTGCGGTTTTTTTTATTTTATTTGGTATGGAATCACAACTGTTGTAGGAATATCATATTCTTCCATATTACGATACTTTTTTCGCCTAAATAAACGTTTTGGATGGGTGGCCCATACTGCCCCAAATGGTGGATCATATTGCCCCGTATAGTCGGGAACACACATTGAAATCAATACATTTTCAAAAGTGCATTCCAACAATTTTCAAACGCATTTTTCGTCATTCATCGACGTTATATGAAAGGTAACATTCTCTGGTATAAGTCAACTACATTTGAACGATGTTTTTTTGAGCTTTTCAGCGCTTTTCAGAACGATTTCCTTAGGTGGCCCATATTGCCCCGATCACCCCTACTTTGCTGCAAACCATAGAGTTTTTCCTAGTCTGCATACTTGATTTGATTTCGCACATCTGGAATTACCATATATGTACATACACATCCTCCCGTTCTGTCTGACATCGAGTAAATGAAGGTAACCAACCTTCGTCTCAACAACAACGGCAAGAACTGTTACTGTACAGTATAAATAACTAATCTTCCAACAGGAGCATATGTTTCTCCACAATCTTGACCAGGTCGTCACAGAAACACTTTGCGACCAAACTTCCTCGCAAGTGCGATAGAAAATACTCTGCATCTAATAGACTCATGCACACGTATACGCGTTATTAGCTGTAAGACACGTAAGGCCGATGACATATGGACGCCTCTAAGCACTCGTGAAGCAGAATATCAGTAATAGGATTCCTTTTGTCTTGAACGCGTTCGCACACGCGTCAGTATGTCAGCTGCCTAAGAAAATGTCCCACCTCTTCTTCCCTCCTTAGTCCTAAATTTATAAGCGGCGTTAGAAAATCGAGACCAGCCAGTAATGCAGTATTCAACGAAACTCCGTTGGTCACGGCAGCTGCATTCCAAACCTGGGCCAGTTTCCGTATGTAATCTTTCACGACGTAATAAGTTAGCTTCGCTCTCAACTTTCGCGCTAGGACTGGATCCCTTTCCATGCGAAGTTCAAGATGTTGGAATCGCCTCAGTGCCATCGCCTTGTTGTTTGGCAACTGCACTTTGTCGTCGTTGTCGTGATCACAGTACCAAACGTGGTACGTGTAGTGCATCATGTTAATATTTGAGTTGTCCCGTCGACAACTTCGATAGGATTAAGCAGGACCAGGAACACCTTTCAAATGTGAGTACTTCGACAGAAGATCTTCCATACCGTTCGAATATGCCGGAATTCAAAGCATTTTTCGTTCAGTTCTGAGATCTCAATATTTTATTATTTATTTATTCAGACGAAGTGGCCTGTGCGGTATCTTTTCCATTCGGCTCGGTCCATGGGTACACGTCGCCAACCACGCAGTCTACGGAGAGTCCGCAAGTCATCTTCCACCTGATCGATCCACCTTGCCCTCTGCGCACCTCGCCTTCTTGTGTCCGTCGGATCGTTGTCGAGAACCATTTTCACCGGGTTACTGTCCGACATTCTGGCTACGTGCCCGGCCCACCGCAGTCGTCCGATTTTCACGGTGTGAACGATGGATGGTTCTCCAAGCAGCTCATGCAACTCGTGGTTAATTCCCCTCTTCCACGTACCGTCCGCCATCTGCACCCCACCACAGATGGTACGCAGCACTTTCCTTTCGAAAACTCCAAGTGCGCGTTGGTCCTCCATGAGCATCGTCCAGGTCTCGTGTCCGTAGAGGACTACCGGTCTTATGAGCGTTTTGTAGATTGTCAGTTTGGTACGGCGGTGAACTCTATTCGGCTTTGAAGTCGATGAATAGGTGATGTATGGGAACGTTGTATTCGTGGCATTTCTGCAGTACATGGCGAATGGCGAACACCTGGTCCGTGGTGGAGCGTTCGCCCATAAAACCCGCCCGGTTCTGCCCCACTAACTGCTTTGCAATTGGTGCTATTCGACGGCATACAATTTGGGAGAGTACCTTGTCGGCGGCGTTCAGCAATGTGATAGCGCGTTAGTTGCTACAATCCAGCTTATCGCCCTTCTTGTAGATGGGACACACGACACCTTCCATCCACTCCTGCGGCAATGCTTCATCCTCCTAAATCTTGGTAATGACCCAGTGCAGCGCTCTAGCCAGTGCCTCACCACCGTTTTTAAATAGCTCTCCTGGTAGTTGGTCAACCCCAAGGGCTTTGTTGTTCTTCAGCCGGCCGATCTCCTTCTGGATCTCCTGAAGATCCGGAGTCGGTAAAATTATGTCCTGCGCGCGTTCTCCCGGGTCCATCACCATACCGCTATCTTCGTCTACCACATTGCCATTCAGGTGTTCAGGTTGTAGTGCTGCCGCCACCTTTGGATCACCTCACGCTCGTTTGTAAGAAGATTGCCGTTTAAGTCCTTACACATATCAGGCTGTGGCACGTGGCCCTTACGTGAACGGTTCAACTTCTCATAGAACTTTCGTGCGTTATTAGCGCGGTACAGTTGCTCCGTCTCTTCACGGTCTCGATATTCCTGCTGGCGCTTTTTCCTCCGGAAAATCGAGTTTTGTTTGATCCGCGCCCGTTTATATCGTGCCTCGTTCGCCCTTGTGCGGTGTTGCAGCAATCTCGCCCATGCTGCATTCTTCTCTTCCACTAACTGCTCACATTCTCCGTCATACCAGTCGTTTCTGTGATCCGGGGGCACTGTGCCAAGTCAGGGCTGTTACAAACTGACCAAATTTTAATCCGCGAAATCCGCGATTAACAAAATGAAATCCGCGACTGCAAAAATAAAACCGTGAACAACATGAATAATGGCCAAATATTTGGACCAAAACGTAATAATATTTTGCGAATATTTTGGACCAAAACGTAAAAATAAAACACAATTATCGCAACAACAATTAAGAGAACCACTGTCAAAAGCTTTTGAGACAAAGACTTAGCTCTTAGCACAATTCGGCGTTCCGGAGATCCAGAATTGTAGTACGATCAGTCTGTTTAACGGAATATCGTGAAGAGTGCAGAAACATACATACGATAATTGAAACGTTGAATTGAATATTTTTTTGAAATTTGAATATATACGCTTGATCAGCAAAAAAAAAATTTTTTTTATATTTTGTATTAGTTTCTGGAAAACTTCCAAAACAAAAATCTTGGTTTTTTTTTCAGAAATTTCAATATAAAAATATTTCATTGAGAATACTATCGGGAACTCCTCTAGAAAATTTCTCCAGGAGTTATTTTAAAAATAAGGAAGAATTTCATCAGATATTTCCTCGGAAAATCCTTCTGAAAATTATCTGGAAATTTTGCGAAAACCTCTGCAGAAGTTACATTGGAGCTTATTTAAACCATACGCCATTTCATAAGGAATTCTTTCTAAAATTGCTACAGAAATTCTCCAAAAATTTTATGAATTTTAAGAATAAAATAGTTTTTGATGAAATTCGTAAAAGACTTTCCGCTAGAATTGCTGGAGTGAATGACGTAGTAATTTCTGAAGGCATTACGAAAAAACTCATGAAAACATTTCCAATGGAATTCCTTAAGGAATTTCCAAAGGAACTCGTGAATGAATTTTCGAAGGAGCTCCTGATGAAGTTTTCAAAGAACTTCCAAAAACATTTTTCTATATAATTTTTTTTTTTTTTTTTTTTTTTCGAGAGTTGACCAGTTGTAGTCTTAATAGACTGGTATCTCGGCTGGGCTCTCCATGTGATACACAATACTAGCAGACGACTCAAGCTATGTTGCTCACTAGGTCACTGCGGCCTGGGTTTGTATTGTGATCATACCGATACATTATTCTTTCTATCTACAGTCTGTCAATTATAAACCGAACAAATAATGGAAGCTCAACATGTACATAGATGTTTTCTGAATAAGTAGTTAACATGTAAATTTAATTATTAGTTACTTGGAGCCGACATTCAATACCTAATAGTAGTCTATGTTGACAACGGGTGGTACTGTTGCCATTTCCAAGTAACAATTTCGAATAAAGATGTAATGATATCATTCTGGTAAGGTAGTTTCAAAATAGATTAATTTAAGTACTATTGTAATAAATGGACACATTGAAGAGCTTCCCTTATTTTAACACGGTTGAGTATCGGATGTTTGTCAATACGTCGTCGAGTTAATTGTATCCTATCAGTCACAGTAATGTCATATGTTAAAGTTTCAGTAGTCTAATAGTGATCATTATACAAAATTTCTGTCCAGTTGTTCCGTAATTGCTTTTTTTCGGTCAAGTTCTATTCCCTTTTCTAATATTCAAACCTTTATTATTTATTAAAATAATGAGGTCTAAAATTCAGTTATTCAGATACAGGGTATACAATATTCAATATAATAGTGGATGAACGCATCATAAGGTCTATCCTCATTTCCGTAAGTGGTCAAGTTATTAGTCTTGTAGCAATAATAGTGGTACTAGTTATTCTCTATCTTGTGAGTACAATGGTCTCAATTAACTATTCTAAACAGAACTCTGTCTCTTGTCTTTCTGTCCACCGATGGTCATGTATTTATTTTCGTTTTTTATTATTTATTTGATATCTTTAAATTTCAGTCATTTATTTTACTATCGGTCATTTATTTTATTATAAGGTAAAGGTCAGCGAATTTGTTTTAATACGAGAAACACTAAGTCATGTCCCCTATATATCCGCTAATTTTTCTAACTAACCTAATAGAAGGAAGAGAGAAACAGTTTTTTGCGTTGATCCATGCAGCTAGAGAGACTAAAATAAAAAGATTATCGAGAAGATATAATAGATACATTCACTATCTCCAATGCCAAATTAGTAAATCTACAAATTCTACTTTTCACTACTAAAATTCTACTTCAGCTATACGGGTACAAAATGAATTATTGTTAGCTACTACTACAAGTATAAATAGATGTATGCTATTTGGATAAGCGTTTGTTTCAGGGTCTTGTTAGTATTAGAGTTATGTTAGTGAGACCCTACTGAGCCCTGCCGGCACCTCCAAATTTACCAATAGGCAGTTGTTGTTAGATCGTGCGACACTAACCATTAGTTAACTTGGAGGCATGGTACCTCAAGTGTTTGGTATAACTGTTGACCTTATTTAAGTAAGATGTGATAAAAGTTTCTCTACGGAGCTTATTTTCAAACCATTACCATTAAAATAACGATATTCTTGTGAAGGAGATATAAAAAATGGAAAAATATCTTAATTTTTTAATTTAGTGTTGAACTTAACCTTTGTTTGAAAAAAAGCACTCTATTAAACAACAAAAATAAAAATAAAATAAAAATCTTTTTAAGACACTTGAAATATCAACGTCAAGCCCCTTATCCATGGACAGGGAACATTTTTCTATATAATTATTTATTTATGTATTTCTTCGTCTTCAGCTATGCTGTACAGACTGCTGCTTCTAAAATTAACTTACATCTATTAGACGCCTAATGTTTTTTTAAGTCCTGTTAACGTTGAAATCGAAACCAGATAAGTCATTGAGAAGGTTGAAACATCTTTCTAGCGGATGGTTCTGGCCGAAAAAGGAGGTATGTCTTCTAGCCCAAAATAGTTGCCGCTGACGGGAGCGGCGAGCCGGAACATAAAAGGTATGCTGTATGCTGATATGCTGTAGTAGCTCATCACAGTCCAGCTGGTGGCTTAGCAGGTCAACGGCGAACATCCTTTGCAAATAGGAACGTCTTTGGCGGAGCAGTTCCAAGTGTACTAGTTGACAACGATCCTCGTACTGTGGTAATCGCAAAGCATTGGTTCCTCCTGATGGCGAACCGGACAAAACTACGTTGAACTCGTTCGATACGGGCTGACTGCACTTTATGGAACGGTGCCCAAACTGGTACGGCATATTCAAGTACGCTGCGAACAAGACAGCTGTACAAACTTTTTAAAGCATACAGGTCGTTGAATTCCGCGCCGTTGCGACGAATGAAACCGAGCACTGCAAATGCTTTGGCGGTGGTCACAGATATATCCTCGCTGAAATTTAGTTTTTTGTCCATTGTTACGCCAAGATCATTGATAGAAGAGACGCGATCCAGTAAAATTCCATCTGATGAGTAGTTGAAATCGATTTGCGTCCTTGATCTGTTGAATCTGATGATTCTGCACTTTTTGGAATTCAATTCCATGCCATTCAGCACTCACCATTGGGCTATGGTATCGAGATCATGCTGTAGAGCAGAGCAATCGACAAATGAAGATACTATTCGAAAAAATTTTAGATCGTCAGTGTACATCAAGCGGTGGGAACGAAGTCGGTCGCACAAATCGTTGACAAACATTATGAAAAGCAGCGGACCAAGGTGGCTACCTTGCGGTACTCCAGATGGCGTCATGAATGTGTCTGACTTTTCAGCACCTAGTTTGACAAAGGCGGATCTTCCAGTCAAGTATGAACAGAGCCAGTCGATAATCCAATCAGGAAATCCAAGGCGGTCAAGCTTCCTAAGCAACAAAGTGTGCGGTACTCTATCGAATGCTTTCAAAAATCTATGTATATATTGTCCACTTGACATCGTTTTTCTAGGCTTGAGTTCAAAATGCTGGTGTACAATTTTGGGAAATTGTCCAAAGGGATTCTTGGGAAAATTAAAAAAATCCGAAATTTCTTCAGGAGTTTCATTGCAAATTCATTCAAGAATTCCTCATAGAAATATTATAATTCGTTCGGAAATTTCTAAGAAAGAATTTCGCGACAGCATTTTAACGAACCGAGAAAATCGCAACTAGAAGGAATAATCCGCGACAAATCCGCGAAAAACGCGAGAATCGCAAAATCCGCGAGTGCTGTAACAGCCCTGCAAGTGCAGCGGTTGCGATGCTACCAATGGCGGATCGAATAGCTCTCCAGCCAACTTCAAGAGACGCAGCGCCTATAGCTGCTCTTCCGTTTGGAGTGCCGCTTCCAGCTGCTGCACGTATCCTTGGGCTAGTCTACCGTCTTGTAGTCGCCCAATGTTTGTTTCAAGAGGTAAAATAATAATCTTGTCCAGGTCTCGGGTCAGTAGATGACTACCGGTCTAATGAGCGTTTTGTAGATAGTCAGTTTAGTATGGCGGAAAACTCTATTCGATCGGAGCGTTTTGCGGATTTTAAAGTACGTACGATCTCCTGCCATGATGCGTCTCCGGATTTCTCTGTTGATATCGTTTTCGGAGGTCACTAGAGAGCCCCAGGACACAAATTCTTCAACCACCTCGATTTCGTCATCACCGGTACAAACTCGTGTTGGGTGGCTTACATTGTCCCCTCTTGAGCCTCTTCCTATCATGTACTTCGTCTTCGACTTGTTGATGACTAGTCCAATCCGCTTACCTTCCCTTAGTTACGCACCGTAATATCAATGTCGTCAGCGAATCCAAATAGCTGAACGGACTTCGTGAAAATAGTACTACTCGTTACAATCCCTGCCCTTCGTATTACTCCCTCCAAAGTTTAAATACGATGAACCAGTCAATCCGAGGACTTGTCTTCAATGGACATCCTGATTGTGCCACTGGTAAGATGGAATTGTTTTAAAAACCGAAGCATTACAATATCATCAATTCTACTATAGCTTTTATTAGACTTATGATGTGCTATTATCAATTTATGGAAGCTTAACGAAATTTGTAGGTGTTGTAGATGCCCCTAACGACGGAATATGTGCTATTTGCAAAGTTTACATTCGATAAAATTATATGTAACACGTACTACACTCTTAAATATTATTGAATATATTCACAAATTCAAATGGATCAAATCAAATAGTATAGATGCAAGGATGTGATATCTCATGACATCACGATAAACGAAAAGGTAGTAATTTCTTATCATTATATTTAAATGAGAGCAACGCTACCATTTCGCATGCGTCATTACTGCATTAACGCTATGCAGTTTCATGAATAATTCCAATACACACGCCCTAGCATTATCATATAAGACGAAATTGTTAAATCATTGATCTCACACCGATAGAAAATTATCTTAATCCTAGAGAATAATTTATTATAAACATTACCTATGTCCGCAGTGCCTCCTGCAGCCTCAGTCTGGCGAACTGCACGCGCTCCTCCTGTCGCTTGATGTCATCTTCGGTTACCGTTGCCACGTGCATCAACGGCTGATCGGGATTGAGAAAAACCCCGGCGTTGGTGTTGAGGGACGTTTTGGAAGCCGTTTGCCCTGTCACCGGGTGCGTGTTGTGATGCAGTGCGGTGGCCAGCGATTGCAGAACCGTGGCCTCGTCCACACCCGGGCCCACTGATTTCAACCGTTTGGGCAGTTCCAGCGTGCCGATTTCCTCGTTGTGCGTATTGTTGGCGCGAAGATTCTGCAACCGACAAACGTGGTTTCAGATTACTACCCATTGTATTTGACCAATAGAGACCAACCTCTAAACGCTTTTCCCAGAAAAGCTGCTTCGGTTTAACCTGCGAACCATGCTGCAGCTCACGTTTCACCTTGCTGTCACCTTCTTGCGATCGTACCACGGTTACAGGTTGCTTGAAAATGGAAGCCGTCTGCCGGATCGGTGGAATGAGAGAAGTATCCGCTCGCATGCCGCGACTGAAAATTGACCAGCACGTAAAATCGTTAGCAGAAATATGAACTACGGTCAAAATATGTTAACTAAGACCAAGAGTATGTGTATCAAAGCAAAAAAGAACCAATAATCTTCAAGGTCTGACACAAATATTTAGGATACGTTTGCCTTCTGTTCGCCAGAACACGAACGTACACTATGTGGTTGGCCTTTTTTTGTATTGGTTTTTATTGCATGTCTTAAAACGCCAATTGAAAATTTTCAATTTTTATCCACGAATTCACAAATCAGCGAAATATTCTCATTCTGTATGTCCTAAATGTCCAGCCAATCGAGATCATTTTTTTTACAAAGAAACAAAGTAATGAAAGAAAGAATCTGAGTATCAACGATTTCCGGTCCCACACGAGACCGGTACCTGTAATCGTACTGCGGTGACTGCTGCTGCTGCTGTTGATGCTGATAATGATGCGGTCTACCGGTCGGTGGAAGCTGGTTGTAGATGGGTACAGGGGGAGGCAGATTGGGTCCAGTTGGCCCAGCCACAATGCCAATGCTGGATGACGATGATGCTCCGCCGCCTATCGATGTGACGCTCAGTTTCCGCTTCAGTGCATTATGTTGCAACATCATATGGGTTGCACTGGGAACGACTCGACCGGCCTGATAGTCGAACGTGGACAAATCAATAGTGTCCCCGAGGGCACGGGCCAACTGCGGTTTGCTTTCTATTTTTTTCCCCGTAGGACTAGAGATAGTGAGGATTTATTTATGGACATGCATATGCTCGAATTTATAAGTATATTTTAGGGATGCTAGATTTTTCGATTCTACCAAAGAATTACATTATACCAATGTAACGATGATTAAATCTGTTTATTGCTACTTCTGTCGCTTCCATATCATCCAGATAACGTATTAACCCATGATGAAAATGTAAGATCAAAATATAATCGAGACAAAATAGAGCAGTGACAAGAATAATTAAAGTATAAATAAGTTTAGATTAGACCAATTGAATTCAACAATTCGCTTGACTTCATCTTCTAATTGACATTACATCCCTCACTGGGACATTGCCAGCCTTGCAGCTTAGTGTTCATTCAGCACTTCTACAGTTATTAAATGCGAGGTTTCTAAGCCAAGTTACAGAAGTCGAAATAAATTCCCACCCGAAAACTTCTTAGACCGGACCAGGGATTGAACTCAGCCACCTTCAGCATGGTCTTGCTTTGTAGCCGCGCATCAGGCTAAGGAAAACCCAATTCGCTTGACTTGAATGCAAATAGAACGTCTAATCAGCTTCATTCAACTCAATTGTATACACATGTTTTCTACTTTCCGGGAATTAAGCAGCCCGAATGAACGTTGGTTAATTACGCCGGAATGAGGGATTTCATAGTTGATGTATCAACCATTCAAAATATCAACCGCTACAACATTGATACGTTGCTTGTTCCAAATCTCATTTTAGTGCATGCGAGTTGAAAAGATTTAAACTTAAAAAATTCAAAATACATGCAAAAGTGCAATGGTTGTTACGTCATCTATGAAATCATGGGCAGTGCACTGCTCACGTCCAATACATTTTATTAGACCCGTCGAAGAAAATGGTTACCTTCATTTTTCGAATTAAATCTTTCATATTGTACAAAGCACTTTCAATTATAGGCCTTCATAAGCTGAAGAGAACAAATTCTGGTTGTCTGTTCCAGTCTTACGAGCTTTATCACTTTATAAAAAACCCAGATTAATCCACCTAGCGGTGATGGTGCCTTTCTCGTTCGTTCAAAAGGTTTGGAAAAATCTAAATTAACACCAATATGTGGATTAGTCTTATTTTTCATATTTGTTTATATGTATAATAAAAATTCTCGCCAAACGCAATTTGTTGCAAACAAATCGGATGAGCATAAGAGCAAAAAATGGCATTTTATTTTGTAGTTTTTAAATTAGTATTTTCGCCATAACGTTTGACCCAATTGTACGATCCGGCCAAGTTTCTATAGGAAACAATGGGACAAGATTCTGCGTCGAATGCAATCTGTTGCGAGCGACCTGAGAAGCACACATATTGCACATCAATCACAGTAACTTATATATGACCGGATTCAGTCACAATATGGTTACTGCAACCAGATTTGTTGAACTTGTGTTGCTTGGGGAATACATGAGGTCTGAGTGCTAAAAAAGTGAGCTAGGCTTTTTCGAACTCTTTTTCATAATAAACAGTAATTTGACCATAACTTCTAAGCCCATAGTCCGATCTGGCAAATTTTCAATAAGAAAATATGAGATATTCTGCCTCGAATGCAATTTAATGCGAGCAAATCGATTGAGGAAAAGTGCCTGGAAAATGAGTGACATTTTTTTTAGCGATTTTTTTCATAAAAAACCCAGAATAATGAGTGACATTTTTACGTGATTTTTTCGTATGAATTTGTATTTTGGCCATAACTTTCGATCCCATAGTCCGATCTGGCCAATTTCAAGTAGGAAACAATGTTACAGGATTCTGCGGCAAAACATACTTTTGCATATAAACGATAAAGACGGATCCATAAAAAACTGGAAAACGATCCATAAATAACATCTGAATGTTCCTTAAAATGCTACCATAAATCCATGAAATAGTTAATGAGATTCCATAAAGAATAATTTTTCAATCCATAACTAAGCTAAAATTTAGCAATTATTTGGGAAATATGTTCCATTAACATGGTCAAGAAAAACAATACAATTCTTGCTATTTTCCCATGAACATGTGACAAATGATCCATAAATCTTTGGAAAATGATCCATAAAAAACTATATTTTGATCCATAAAACTTCAAATTTGCACATTTTTTTATTGTGTTGATGATCCATAATTTCATTAGTATGATCCATAATTTTAGTCATATGATCCATAATTCTGGCCATTTGATCCATAACTTTGTTCAAATGATCCATAGTTTTGGTGATATGATCCATAAATTTTGATAAATGATCCATAGATTTTATAAAATGTGTGGATCAATTAATATAGTTTCATTGGCCTTCTTTCCAAGTATTATGGATCACATTATCAAAATTATGGACCATTTGACCAAAATTATGGATCATATGGCTGAAATTATGGATCATCATCATGGCGCAAATTTGAAATTTTATGGAATGGAATATATAGTTTTTATGGATCATTTTTCAAAGTTTTATAGATCATAAAAATATTCTTTATAGAATCTCTCGAACTATTTTATGGATTTATGGTAGCGTTTTATGGAACATTCAGATGTTATTTATGGATCGTTTTTCATTTTTTATGGATCGTTTTTCCACATTGAACGGTGCAAAGTAAGGGCTGCCGGATTCTGCGTCGAATGCAACTTGTTGCGAGCAAATCGGTTGAAGATAAATGCCCGAAAAATGAGTGACATTTTTTACGCGATTTTTTTGTATGAATTTGTGTTTTGGCCATAACTTTTGATCTCATAGTCCGATCTGGCCAATTTCAAATAGGAAACAATGGGACAGGATTCTGCGTCGAATGCAACTTGTTGCGAGTAAATCGGTTAAGGCCAATTTCCGATCTGGCCAATTTGTTGCGAGTAAATCGGTTGAAGATAAGTGCCCGAAAAATGTGTGACATTTTTTACAAGATTTTTTCGTATGAATTTGTATTTTGACCATAACTTTTGATCCCATAGTCCGATCTGGCCAATTTCAAATAGGAAACAATGGGACAGGATTCTGCGTCGAATGCAACTTGTTGCAAGCAAATCGGTTGAAGATAAGTGCCCGAAAAATGAGTGACATTTTTTACGCGATTTTTTCGTATGAATTTGTATTTTGGCCATAACTCTCGATCCCATAGTCCGATCTGGCCAATTTCAAATAGGAAACAATGGAACAGGATTCTGCGTCGAATGCAACTTGTTGCGAGGTAATCGATTGAAGATAAGTGCCCGAAAAATGAGTGACGTTATTTACGCGATTTTTTCGTATGAATTTGTATTTTGGCCATAACTTCCGATCCCATAGTCCGATCTGGCCAATTTCAAATAGGAAACAATGGAACAGGATTCTGCGTCGAATGCAACTTGTTGCGAGCAAATCGGTTGAAATGCCCGAAAAATGAGTGACATTTTTTACGCGATTTTTTTGTATGAATTTGTATTTTGGCCATAACTTTTGATCCCATAGTCCGATCTGGCCAATTTCAAATAGGAAATAATGGGATAGGATTCTGCGTCGAATGCAACTTGTTGCGAGCAAATCGGTTGAATATAAGTGCCCAAAAAATGAGTGACATTTTTTACGCGATTTTTTCGTATGAATTTGTATTTTGGCCATAACTTCCGATCCCATAGTCCGATCTGGCCATTTTCAAATAGGAAATAATGGGACAGGATTGTGCGTCGAATGCAACTTGTTGCGAGCAAATCGGTTGAAGATAAGTGCCCGAAAAATGAGTGACATTTTTTACGGGATTTTTTCGTATGAATTTGTATTTTGGCCATAACTTTCGATCCCATAGTTCGATCTGGCCAATTTCAAATAGGAAACAATGGAACAGGATTCTGCGTCGAATGCAACTTGTTGCGAGGAAATCGATTGAAGATAAGTGCCCGAAAAATGAGTGACATTATTTACGCGATTTTTTCGTATGAATTTGTATTTTGGCCATAACTTCCGATCCCATAGTCCGATCTGGCCAATTTCAAATAGGAAACAATGGAACAGGATTCTGCGTCGAATGCAACTTGTTGCGAGCAAATCGGTTGAAATGCCCGAAAAATGAGTGACATTTTTTACGCGATTTTTTTGTATGAATTTGTATTTTGGCCATAACTTTTGATCCCATAGTCCGATCTGGCCAATTTCACATAGGAAATAATGGGATAGGATTCTGCGTCGAATGCAACTTGTTGCGAGCAATTCGGTTGAATATAAGTGCCCAAAAAATGAGTGACATTTTTTACGCGATTTTTTCGTATGAATTTGTATTTTGGCCATAACTTCCGATCCCATAGTCCGATCTGGCCATTTTCAAATAGGAAACAATGGGACAGGATTCTGCGTCGAATGCAACTTGTTGCGAGCAAATCGGTTGAAGATAAGTGCCCGAAAAATGAGTGACATTTTTACAAGATTTTTTCGTATGAATTTGTATTTTGGCCATAACTTTCGATCCCATAGTCCGATCTGGCCAATTTCAAATAGGAAATAATGGGATAGGATTCTGCGTCGAATGCAACTTGTTGCGAGCAAATCGGTTGAATATAAGTGCCCGAAAAATGAGTGACATTTTTTACGCGATTTTTTCGTATGAATTTGTATTTTGGCCATAACTTTCGATCCCATAGTCCGATCTGGCCAATTTTAAATAGGAAACAATGGAACAGGATTCTGCGTCGAATGCAACTTGTTGCGAGGAAATCGGTTGAAGATAAGTGCCCGAAAAATGAGTGACATTTTTTACGCGATTTTTTCGTATGAATTTGTATTTTGGCCATAACTTCCGATCCCATAGTCCGATCTGGCCAATTTCAAATAGGAAACAATGGGACAGGATTCTGCGTCGAATGCAACTTGTTGCGAGGAAATCGGTTGAAGGTAAGTGCCCGAAAAATGAGTGACATTTTTACAAGATTTTTTTGTATGAATTTGTATTTTGGCCATAACTTTCGATCCCATAGTCCGATCTGGCCAATTTCAAATAGGAAACAATGGGACAGGATTCTGCGTCGAATGCAACTTGTTGCGAGGAAATCGGTTGAAGATAAGTGCCCGAAAAATGAGTGACATTTTTACAAGATTTTTTCGTATGAATTTGTATTTTGGCCATAACTTTCGATCCCATAGTCCGATCTGGCCAATTTCAAATAGGAAATAATGGGATAGGATTCTGCGTCGAATGCAACTTGTTGCGAGGAAATCGGTTGAAGATAAGTGCCCGAAAAATGAGTGACATTTTTTACGCGATTTTTTCGTATGAATTTGTATTTTGGCCATAACTTCCGATCCCATAGTCAGATCTGGCCAATTTCAAATAGGAAACAATGGGACAGGATTCTGCGTCGAATGCAACTTGTTGTGAGCAAATCGGTTAAGGATTAGTGCCCGAAAAATGAGTGACATTTTTTGAGTAGTTTTGCGCACACACACACACACATATACACACACACACACAGACATCACCTCAATTCGTCGAACTGAGTCGATTGGTATATAACACTATGGGTCTCCGGGCCTTCTATAAAAAGTTTGTTTTTGGAGCGATCATATAGCCTTTACCGTATACTTAGTATACGAGAAAGGCAAAAAAGAAGCCTAATGTCAAAGTTCACACATTTTATTTTTGCCTTTTTCGTATACAAAGTATACACGCAGAAAAATAGTTTGTTCTCTTAACAAAAATTTGGGTCAAACTCGGCAAACATGTTTGTTATCTGAGGGCTTACAAACAATTTTGTTGAATTCAACCCGAATTTATTGTTATCTCAACAATCCTGATAGTTATCGCCAGAAATCAAAATGACAGCCCATTCAACAATCAATTTTGTTACATCAACAATCCGGTTTGTTGATTCAACAATATGTTTATTTATTTTGACATCTGTCCTCCAGATGTTTTGTTTTCATTTCTTGTGAATAAAAAATCCAGTTTTCATACCTGTTTTTAATCAATATATTTTTTATGAACATTGTGTACAAATCGGACACTAATTTATGTATACATAAAATGATCCTTTTCTCCATTTTTTTGTTCCACGAATAACGCCTGCAGCGATGCGTAATCCGTGGCTTGCTTTCCACTAGAATACAAATGTTTTTATTTATTGTTAATGTCACTCGTAAATAATTATTTGATGTACTTACTGCTTTTTTGTTGTAGTTTACGGACAACGTAGAATAATGAGCATGAATAAAACTTACTATTAAGCACAATAATTCAACAGGATTCTTCTTTTAGTTTGATCAAACATCAAAAAGGATAAAACTAATTTCTCTAACACTACACTGTGAATTTTTTTACAAGTTTCAAAAAACTTCTTCATTTTCAACAAACTAGATTGTTGACTCGACCTTAAATATAGCGGATCAAACAATACGTACTTATTGATATGACAAAAATTGTTTGTTGGTTTGACAAAAATAGTTAGTTGCATATGACAAACTTTTTTATTGAAACAACCAATCACAAATTCTATGCGTGTACGTAAAGGCTATAGGATCACTTCAAAATCGAACTTTTGATAGAAGGCTCGGAGACCCATAGTGTTATATACCAATAGACTCAGCTCGACGAATTGAGGTGATGTCTGTATGTGTGTACAAAAATGTGAGACACACTTTTTGGTACTTAGCATCATCGCAACAAGTTGCAATCGACGCGGATTGCGGTCTAGTTGTTTCCTATTGGTTCGCTCGGGCATTGCGTTCCAGAATTATTAAAAAAAAACATTGTTTTTGCCAAGGACAATTTTTTTCACAGAGACCGATGCAATGCACTCAAATGACCGCAAAAAAACTTAAATTGAAGAAAAAAGTAAAATCTATTTCCCTAAAGTGCAAATTCGACCTCTCATATATGTTGCTCTTATTTTTATAATGCGCTAGGAGTATTAATTTGGGTTTATTTTATTATAATCAAATGATGAATCTTGTAATCTAAACAGGCTATTATTTTAACACCAATCTGTTTTTACCTCATTCATTGGTATTCTTATTTACCTGTTGATAAAACTGCCCAACAGGTATACTATTTTAGAGAAACATTGTTTTTTCAGTGGAAAAAACTGCGAGTTACGGAACTACGTATCTTTTGTCAATTCAATGATCACTTGGCCAATTTACCCCATTCTTATTTTTACATAAATCCGATACATAAGATGAATAATCTGCAGTCGTTCATCTTAAAATGTGCGTACCTGTAGTAATAAACATCCACTTTTCCCGCAGAGAGACCAGATTTTCGCAGTACTTCCTCCCGCTGCCAACCTTTGGGAAGAGCGGCACAATCCGAACGTTTCCTTTCAATCGATACGTTCATTGTTCACTGTTCGGAAATGCACAAAACCAAAGCTAGAAATGTTTATTTCTTTCAGAAAATTAGAAAAATTTCCACACAACTTTTGCGACGTCTTGTTTTCTTTTCCGCGTCTGGCGTCCCACAAAAATGGAGATGTTAGCCGACAGTATATTTGACAGCGCATTAGGATTCGTGCGCACAGTTAATAATATAAAACTGGCCAGAATTCAACAGAAAGAATTCAACATCAGAAGAAACGAAAAATAAATAAATATAAATAATATAAAAATATATAATATACTATAATATTATAGACAACTTATTAGCTGCTTTTCGCGCTTAAAGACATGTATTTATGTTAGCGCCTGAATGCTGACTGCGTTTGGTAGAATACATGTACGGTACCTGTACCACTTCAATTGAGCTTACTCGCCACAAATTTTTGACGTAGTATACGTCTTATGCTACGTACACACCAGTCAAGCAGTTCGACGAACATTAACTCCGCCCCCAAGAAAACGCTTTGGTTGCTGCTTTGATTGAGCGTGTGTGACATTGTTCGAAAAACCATTTGACAGTTGGCGGCTCGGTTGGAAAAAATTAAAACGGTTTGATTTTGGTTTGAGTAGTCGGGGGCGGAGTCAAGGTTCGTCGAACATGTTTGAGCATTTGTAGTGAAGTTGCACAAACCACCATATATTTTTTGATGGTTGGTGCTCAAGTTGGCGCTTCGGTCGTTCGTGTGTGATATTGTTGGTCGAATAAATTGATTGTTCGTGCCGCTGTTGGTAAAACTTGATGGATGTTTGAATAAACGAGAGGTGGAGTCAATGTTGGTCAAACTGCTTGACCGTGTGTACGTTCCATTACGGAAAAATATTGGGGGGTCATTCTGCAGAATCAAATTTGAGACCGTCACGGAAAGTGGTCAGGAAGTATGGGCTAATAACTCAGCCATCTTCCAACCGATTTAGGATATTTTAGCATCAATCAATCGACGGACTCTTTAAGATTCTGCACAACTAATAGAAACAATTAAATAAAGGTTAATAAACTATTGAGAAATTGAATTTCATCAGGCACTGTTGAAAACTTGTTATACACAGTTAATTGCCTCCATTTCGGCTATTAGTCATTTGGCGCGTGAATTGATGAATGGTAAAAATCAAATTCGAAAAATGATTTAAGGCAAGAAACCTATATAATTACTGTTTTGAGTCACTGCACTCTAATACGTTATTCTACGTTGATTTTGCGGTCGTGTTTCTGATACAACCTTCTACTTTTTTCGCTCACTCGATTGTTTGGCTGATTGTTTTGGAAAAGTTGACCTTAAATAAGCCAAAGAATCGTCTGAGACAATGAAACGAGATACAATTTTTGACGGGAAAGGTCAAATTCGTTGTTTCCAAAATTTTAAAATTTTGTCTCGGCTTTGCTGTTTTTTATTCTTATACAGTTATTTTTGACAAAATAACAAATATCTTAAAATAAAATTAAAACTTTATTAAGGCAGTACCAAAAAATACTCGAGTCATGTGACTATTAAATACATTTTTTATACACTATCGACTACTGTGCGCCGACCCCATCGTCAACGTCAACGCAGACGGGAGAACATGCAGAACAAAACAGATGTTGCACAACCGACATAAACATTGCAACTCGCCCAGTTCCGTAGCGCTGAATTTGAAACTGATGAACCACAGCAATTTATTGATATCCAGCCATTTACATCATTCCGAATAAATGAAATAATGGAACTATTCCTGTACAAAGGCGAGTGGGGTCTGCCCACAATCGATTACGATTGTGCACGGCTACTGGTGAGTTAAACAAAAATATGAAAATCTCATCCCATGATCCAATATACACACATGCTTTTCGTTGTTTAGGCGTACCTGAAGTTTTCCGATGCTAAAATCACCCTCAATTTCAACGGCAATCCGTTCAGCTCACCGGACGGAATGCTCCCGTATCTTGTCACAGACGAGGGTAAGAAGATCGGCGGATACAATAAAATCACCGAGTTTTTGCAGTCCCGGGGTTTCGACGCCAACGCTCAACTTGAAGGACAGAACTACATTGTGATAAACGGGTGCATTCAGTATGTCTTCGAGAACCTATACCCATACTTCATGTACAATCTTTGGGGTGACCCACAAAACCTAGACACCACCAGGGCGCTGTACGCTAAGCGGATTCCTATTCCATTCAACTTCTACTGCCCACGTAAGTATGTTCTGAAGACGAACGAGCTGACTGTTTCGTTGGCTGGGTTTGCCCTGGAGGACTCAGTCGAACTGCACGACGTCAAGGACATGATGCTCAACGCGAAGAAATGTATCAACTGGATATCGGAGAAGCTTGGTGAGAATCGTTTCTTCTTCGGAGACACTCCAAGCGAAATCGATGCAGTCCTATACGGATACCTGTCGGTGTTGCTGAAGCTGAGCCTTCCCAACGGCGTCCTGCAGAACCACGTCAAGCAATGCAGCAATCTAGTCAAGTTCGTTGAAAGGATTACGAAGATTTACTTCGCTCGTGAAGGTTTCACCAGTGCCGGTAGCAACGGAAATGGTTCGTCGTCGTCGTCGTCCTCTTCGAATGGATCGTCGAAGGCGAACGGTGGAGCGGAGCCAAAGTTCAGCGACGGAACGCAAAAGGATGCCGATGATACGCCGTACGAGCGCAGGAAACGCTATGTAGTGTCTGGCATTTTTGCTACCATTGCGATGGTTGGCTATGCTTTATTATCCGGGATTTTGACGGTAGGATTTCATGTTGAATATGTCCGAATTAATTTTCTTATTTTCAAGTACCTATTTCTTGTATTTTATTTTCATAGATATCGCACAACGATCATGGGGGAAGCAACTTCATTTCGTATGATGAGCCTGAGTATGACGATGAAGATTAGGAGTGCTGATTATGTGGAATTTTTTGGAATGCAAGATAAACATTAAAAGATGAGTTGACTCTTGGACTGTCAGCTAGGTTAATTCAATTGATTTTGGTAACGAAACTGTCCGAAGTCCGTGGTTGTGAGGCAGTGTCTATTTATCTTGCTACTTACTTACTTGATAGGTTCCTTCTCGGTGAGCCTACGCCGAATGAACTATACTTCTCCTTTGGATTCGATCTTGGGCCAATCGCTACCAGTCGCCCTGAACGTTCAGTGCCCACTTCTACTCCAGAAAGCAAGTGTGTACGCGGCCTTTCACAATGCCAACAACCTCTTCCGGCTTCTCTACTGAATATTATCTTCACTTGATGCACTCTCGGTATACGAACAATGTGCTCAGCCCACCGTAGACTGATGTGTTGTATTTAATAATTGTTGTGTTTAATAATTTCCAGCTCTTTATACACCTGGTATAAATTATGATCCATGCCACGCTGTCAGATGTCATTCTCCTGTTTACCGCAGAGTATTATCCGCAGCACCTTACGCTCATATCCTTCGAAAGCTCCCCGATCAGCCTCCTTAAACGTCCATGCTCCATGGTCGTGTAAACCCGCCGGAAGAATCAGAGTAGCATTCAGTGCAAATTTCGTTTTCGTTCGCAGACTACAGGATAAAGCTGGTCACGAAGTCCGTAATAAGCCCTATTCGAAGCTGCAATACGTTTTTCACTTCGCGGGTAACGTCATTATCGCACGTCACTAGTGTTCCAAGGTACACAAATCCTTCTACAACTTCAAATGTTTCACCATCCAACACCATTTCACTACTTCTTCTTATTGGCTTTACATCCCCACAGAGGCGTCGCGTGACTAGAGTCCTATAAGAAGAGTAACGTCATGTGCCACGTTTGACAGGTCTCCTGCTCGTTTGGAACGCGCATTTGTATGGAACTGACAGACGATTCTGTTCCAATTCTGACACTTGACGACACTGTTATTATAGTCACTGTACGCGTGACCAATTCTTCAACCTGTGCACTATTTTAATAATTCGAGAAAAACACATAAAAGGGAGCAGAAATGATAAACGAGTCATTTTTCAGCGCGTTTCTCAATATGTTTGCTTATTTTGTTGCATCTAACTGGTTCTTAGCTACTTCTTATTTTCTGAATTAACTCGAACTAAACTAAGCTTGAAAGTGATAGTACGTAAAATTAAAAATTACTGTCATCAGAATCGTTTGCCATGTGGCAAATAAGACATATCGGAAATTATTGAGCTGACTTTCAATTCTAATTTGAGTCATTTCGTAAATGAGACGAAGTTTTTAAAAGAGAAAAGGAAATTTGAATATATCAATATGCAAAGTTTCTAATAATAAATTAGCATGTAATAGCATGTCATATCAGAAAAATAAAGTCTGTACAATAAAGAAAACAATGAAGTGCATAGCCTTAACTCTTCTCAATCAATAATTATTCTATTTACAATTTATTTCTTTGATCAATAATCTGGACTGGGCAGATGTTGAACAGTTTTCCGTCCATCAGTATGGATATTAGCTCATAAATTTGTTTGGACCATTGACATTTGACGTTCCCCCTCGCCAACTAAATATAGGTACTGGATTTCTCGAAAAAAAAACCTTCAGAAATAAATTTCTTCTTTTCTGAACATGTTGCCCGTTTCATATTTGCTAATTCGGCGACAATATAGATTTTCATCAGAAGATGAAATTTCTGTTTACATTATGTTAATATTGTCGGATACAGGGTTGTTAATCGTTAATTTATCGTTATCGCCGATAAAGTTGATTGTGATCAACGTTATCGGTTGCTACGATAACGATGAATCAACTGAATTATTATCGTAGTTCGATAATTTAACGTAAGTTAACTCGATAATTTTGCGATAATGTGGTTACTAGATTACGCAAATAAAGTTGGTGTAAAATTTTGACAGAAGCCGAGAATGGGACAAATTGTTTGCAGCTGGTTGATCAGAGTTAATTTTGATTGAAGCGGGCACTCTAAAATTATTGTTTAATGCCAGCTACTCTACGAAACGATGAGAAGTGAGGTTCTATGTTGGTGGATCGTTGGAAGATCGCGGAAATTTGCACTACCCAGGCGGACTTAATTCTCTGAGACAGTGACACTCTCGACAATATAAGTTCGCTTTTAATGAGATAGCATTATGACTTTCCTTTGCTAATTCTTTTCGTATAAGCAAGAATATACACCTGGAATCGGAACCCATCGGCAATATATTGGGATCCAAGTACTAGAAATTTATTTGATGCAGCGAACTGTAGTGCTGCATTTCAGGCAGCACCAGTACCGAGTGAATTGGTGGACTAACCTTGTCATCTATGATTTGGTTAGACTAAGGAGTTTAGTCTAAACTGTGAGGTATAAAACATACATATAACTGGGTGCTCCGGATCTTCAAAACAGAAGTTTCGTTAATTATGCTAGATTAAACATAAGTGTAGGTAGACATTAAAAATGCTCTAAGATTCTCTACTATGGAGAACTGCGACTCTGTAAGAACTTTAGTGATCGAACGAAATAATATTTTGGTCAATTCGGTGACCTCCTTGAATCCCAATTTAATTCCAGGATTCAAAGACGTTCTCGAATATTGTAAGGCGATACAATATTTTTAAACTAGATATTGCAAAACCAACTTGTGAATATTTGCACTTTAAACTGTAGTACATGTTACAGTTAACTCGATAATTATCGATAAATCAACGAATACTCGATGACGATAACGTTAATTCAACGCTCATTTTATCGTCAACGAAGCATTATCGTAAAAGTGTTATCGTTATCGAAGTTGGCGTTTAATTAACGATGATAATTTATCGATTAACAACCCTGCGGATACATATTTCAATGTTGAATATAATAAGCGTAAACAGGCTCTATTACAAACGCTTATTAGCAGATGATAATTTCTGTTTAAATTGAGCTAATGTCGCGCTATTATTATGGGACAGTACATTGTCGCCAGAATTATTGGATATGTAAACGGGCCATCCCAATCAAATATCAAAAGCGCTTTTGCTTCGCGTTGCTTATACAAAGCGGAACTTTCGTCATGGAACGCTTTGAGGGAGCAGAAATGAGCGCGCTTTACTATTCTCTTTCGATTTTGTTCCGATCGGTTCGGTATCGTAGATAAAAATATAACGCGTCCCCATCGCAGCATTTGGTTGCCTCACATCACATGCAGCCTATAAAAAAATCATTCATATTTTCCGTTTATGTATCTAATAGTCAAATTTGCATGACACATCTATCAAATGCACAAATATATGTTTGGATTAGAAAGACAAGAAATCTATCGAAAGTTTAAATGTTGGGGATAAAATTGCCACATATGCAGTGCACAGGTTGCACATGCGGACGCGACGCCTCTGCATCCCCACACTGGGACAGAGCCGCCTCGCAGCTTAGTGTTCATTAAGCACTTCCACAGTTATTAACTGCGAGATTTCTAAGCCAGGTTACCATTTTTGCATTCGTATATCATGAGGCTAACACGATGATACTGTTATGCCCAGGGAAGTCGAGACAATTTCCAATCCGAAAATTGCCTAGACCGGCACCGGAAATCGAACCCAGCCACCCTCAGCATGGTCTTGCTTTGTAGCCGCGCGTCTTACCGCACGGCTAAGGAGGGCCCAGTAAGAGTAATTACGGTGCATAAATTCGTTTATTGTTTATTGAAGGGAGACCCGAAAAAGAAGCATTCTACGCACAGCTGGAGCAGACATACGATGGATGCCCACTGCGGGACGTCAAAATCGTCATCGGTGACATGAACGCACAATTAGGAAGGGAGGAAATGTATAGACCGATCATCGGACCGGATAGTCTGCACACCGTATCGAATGACAACGGCTAACGATGCATAAACTTCGCAGCCTCCCGCGGAATGGTAGTCCGAAGGAAAACCAAATCGACCACGTTCTAATCGACGGTAAATTCTTCTCCGACATCACGAACGTACGCACTTACCGCAGTGCGAATATTGAATCCGACCACTACCTCGTTGCAGTATGCCTGCGTTCAAAACTCTCGACGGTGTACAACACGCGTCAAAGTCGGACGCCGCTGCTTAACATTGGGCGGCTACAAGACAGTAGACTAGCCTAAGAATACGCGCAGCAGCTAGAAGTGGCACTCCCAACGGAAGAGCAGCTAGGCGCAGCGTCTTTTCAAGATGGATGGAGAGATATTCGATCCGCCATTGGTAGCACCACAATCGCTGCACTTGGCACAGTGCCCCCTAATCAGATAAACGACTGGTATGACGGCGAATGTGAGCAGTTAGTGGACGAGAAGAGTGCAACATGGGCGAGATTGCTGCAACACCGCACGAGGGCGAACGAGGCACGATAAAAACGGCCGCAAACAGACAAAGCTCGATTTTCCGGAGGAAAAAGCGCCAGCAGGAAGATCGAGCCCGTGACGAGACGGAGCAACTATACCGCGCTAATAACACACGAAAATTCTATGAGAAGTTAAACCGTGTATGTAAGGGCCACGTGCCACAGCCTGATACGTGTAAGGACATAAATGGGAACCTTATTACGAACGAGCGTGAGGTGATCCAAAGGTGGCGGCAGCGCCACGAAGAGCACCTGAATGGCGATGTGGAAGACGAATATGGCGGTATGGTGATGGACCTGGGGGAACGCGCGCAGGACATAATTCTACTGGCTCCGGATCATCAGGAAATCCAGGAGGAGATTGGCCGGCTGAAGAACAACAAAGCCCCTGGGGTTGACCAACTACCAGGAGAGCTATTTTAACACGGTGGTGAGGCACTGGCTAGAGCGCTGCACTGGGTCATTACCAAGATTTGGGAGGAGGAAGTTTTGCCGCAGGAGTGGATGGAAGGTGTCGTGTGTCCCATCTACAAAAAGGGCGATAAGCTGGATTGTAACAACTACCGCGCAATCACATTGCTGAACGCCGCCTACAAGGTACTCTCCAAAATTTTATGCCGTCGACTAGCACCAATTGCAAGGGAGTTCGTGGGGCAGTACCAGGCGGGTTTTATGGGCGAACGCTCCACCACGGACCAGGTATACGCCATTCGCCAAGTACTGCAGAAATGCCGCGAATATAACGTGCCCACACATCATCTATTCATCGACTTCAAAGCCGCATATGATACAATCGATCGGGACCAGCTCTGACAGCTAATGCACGAACATGGATTTCCGTGGATGCACTGGTGCCGAATATGATACCAGCAGAGAAATTCGGAGACGCATAGTGGCTGGAAATCGTATACTTTGGACTCCGCAAGACGCTCCGATCAAATAGAGTTCGCCGCCGTACCAAACTGACAATCTACAAAACGCTCATTAGACCGGTAGTCCTCTACGGACACGAGACCTGGACGATGCTCGTGGAGGACCAACGCGCACTTGGAGTTTTCGAAAGGGAAGTGCTGCGTACCATCTATGGTGGGGTGCAGATGGCGGACGGTACGTGGAGGTGGCGAATGAACCACGAGTTGCATCAGACAGAAAACAAACCAGCAAAAGTGATGTTTAGTAGTGAACCAGAAAGATGATATCGGCTCCGAAGTAACCATTCGCTAAATGGGCTAGAACATCCAGGAGGGTGAAACGCCCGTCATCTGCGGTACAATGGTTCTTCTGTTTTTGGTACCCTGTTTCTGGGTAGTATACCCGAATGCAGCGCTCATTTTGGGTGATTGGTTCGTACGCAGTTAGTGCCAATTATCGGCAATTAACTTCTTCTGGCGAAAACTTGCAATTAGTTGAGGTACATCGAGTCTTTTGCAGGGCTGGTAGCGATCAATGCTGCTCAAAATAGTGACTTTAGTGACCAACACTGGCGAAAAAAGGGACCAAATAGTGACTTTCAGCTGCAGAAAAAGTGACCAAATAGTGACTTTTAATTTCATTTGCAGTGCGAAAAGGGACTTTATTTGAAGTTCATAAGGCCGATAAAAATAATTTTCAAAAATTATGTCTCCTCCTAATATCTTTTGGTCGAGAATTTCAATTTGAAGGGGCAATAAATTAAAAAAATATATATGAATTGCCAAAACATTATTCAACAAATCCTATGAAAAGGAAATTGTGTGCTTATTTAATGGAATGTCTTCACTTTTCATGCACCATTTAATTCCATTACTTTGAAATCTTCACTAGTATACGTATTTCGACCTCAACAGTAAAGACGTCTTTAGTCTCTCAAGTTGAGTTAAGTATGAGTAAACTGGTTAAAGTTTACAAAGTGATGGAAATAAATGGAATAGTTGGTCTTATGACAAGTGAAATCTGATAAGTTTGTTTTATTTGATCCTGTTTTATTTTTTTTTCCATCCCCTTCACCACTGGAATAGCACAACTTTGAGGCAAGTCATACAGAATAATGTGCAATAATGTTTATTATGGGTTCGAATTTATTTGGAAAATCTTCGCTTGTTTGTAAAAATAGCTCTTTTTTATAACCGAAACTTATATAACTAGTTTTTAGACATAGATTTAATTTCAAAACCTAAAGAATTTGTCAGAAACAAACTATCAACTGGATTTGATTTAAAGTATATTTGAGTAGTATGTGATAACTGTGTAATTTGACGTAATAAAACACTTGTAGTTTTGTCATCAACCGTACCACACGTATATTGTCTCGTCTCGTGTAATATCACAGTCTTCGCTTTTACAGGTTATGAGCCCAGCACAGCTCAAGCCTCGTTTTTATTGTTCGGTTGTGTACGCGTTTGTGCATTAAAAAAACGTCGCAAAAAGTTTTCCGGAATAAAGTTTTTACTCGAGTTTTTCCGCGCCGCGAGTGGCAGATTTTGCATTCGGTGACACTGTATTCCGTTGCCGTTGAACTAAGATGGAAGAGGAAAGAAAGGTGTATCTTTTCGATGGAACCAACTTTAACAATTGGTGCTTCCGGATCGAAGTTCATTTGGAGGAGCTAGACCTCCTGCAATGCATTCACTCAGAAGCGGAGGAAGATCCGCAGCTGCAAGTTTTGCAAACGGATGATGCTGCCGTCAAAGCGGATAAAGAGGGAAAGCTGTTGGAAAGAATGAAAAAGGACGTTAAATGCAAGTCGGTTTTAGTTCGTAACATAGCTGATTCACAGCTCGAATGCATCAAGGGCAAACGAACTCCGCGTGAAATATGGACGACACTCGAAACAACATTCGCCCGAAAAGGCATCTCCGGGCAATTCTATCTACTGAAGCGTCTTTCGGCGATGAAGTTTGAGGAGACTGGATCTCTACAAGCGCACCTGCTACAGTTTGAGCGGATGGTGCGGGATCTGGAGTCGGCCGGCATCAAACTTCAAGAGCATTTGGTGGTGTTCTATCTTTTGCAAACAATGCCGAAATCGTACGGGCAACTTGTGACTGTGTTGGAAACCCTTTCAGTGGAACAATGTACCCTGGACTTTGTGAAAGCCCGCTTGTTAAGTGAGAGTGTGAAGCGGGAGCACAGCGATGATGGTGCTAAAAGTGGCGAATCAACTGCGTTTGTTGGAAAGTTTGCAAAACCGAAGATAAAGTGTTTCGCATGTGGTAAAGTGGGACACAAACGTTCTGAATGTCCCCAACGTGGCGATAACAATGCGGCAAAGGCAGTGAAGAAAGAGAAGAAATATGAGAAGAAAGGAAGAGCACACATTAGTGAATCTGAGGTTACGTTTATTAGTAGTCGTGTTGATGTAAACGAGCGATCTTGTGGCAATACAGCGTTCAAATGGATTTTGGACTCGGGCGCATCTGATCACATGATATGCAGTAGTGAATGTCTTCGTGATGTCGAGAAGCTTAAAGAGCCGGTCATTATCAAGGTCGCATCCGGCCAAGTTCTCCAGTGCAATTTCAAGGGAAAGGTGGACATGGTGGCTCGTATCGGCAAGCGTAGATTAGTGTGCGTCGTGAAAAATGTATTGCTAGTGCCGGGACTGCATTATAACCTCTTTTCGATCCGTCGTGTGGGAGAACTAGGAATGGAAGTGCAATTTTCTAAGAATACGGCAGTAATAAGTCGGAAAGGTGTGCCTGTGTGCATTGCTCGTCGATCGGATCGACTGTATGAACTGGACGCTGATGTGAAGATACCGATGAACAATAAAGTGCTTGTGACGCAAAAAGCGATGAACAGTGCTGAGCTTTGGCACAGAAGATACGGCCACATAGGGAAGAGTGGTTTGCTAAAGCTGGTGAATAACAACATGGTGAGAGGTATGTCGCTGAAAAAGGAAGATGCTCTCGTTCGCGGTGTGTGCACCCCTTGTATGGAAGGCAAGCAGACACGTAAGCCTTTTCAGGACATGACATTTCCTCGTAGCTCTCGACCACTCGAACTAGTGTACAGCGACGTCTGCGGTGCAATGACCCCTGCGGCATGGAACGGTAAACGCTATTTCGTCACCTTTACAGACGATTACACACATTTTTGCGTTGCTTACGTTCTGAGTACCAAGGATGAAGTGATTGACTGTTTTAAAACCTATGTCGCCATGGCAGAAGCTCATTTCGATACCAGCATTAGCCGTTTACGTTGCGACAACGGAGGCGAGTATGTAAGTAGAGCTTTCGATGGTTTTTGTAAATTGAAAGGTATTCAGGTGGAGTTCACTGTACCCTATACCCCTCAGCAAAATGGGGTCAGTGAACGGCTAAACCGCACCATCCTCAACAAAGCTAGAGCAATGATTGCTGATTCCGGGCTGAAGCGTAATATGTGGAATGAGGCGGTATTTGCGGCTGTTTACCTGGTCAACCGAAGCCCCACATCGGCGTTGGCCACAAATAAGACACCTTACGAGCTCTGGTACGGGCACAAGCCAGACGTTTCGAGAATCCGGATTTTTGGGAGTAAGGCATACAGTTTGATCCCGAAGGAGAAGCGTGGCAAATTGGAACCACGTAGCAAGGTTAGTTATTTTGTTGGTTACGGTGGAGGTGGATATCGTCTATGGGACGGCAAAAGGATCTTTATCGCCCGTGATGTCGTAATAGAAGAGCATGCGCTCAAATCACGATGCATTGATGACCAATCGGTAGAAGGAGAAGCAGCAGATACAAGAGTGGAAAGTTATCAACTGTTTGGACCTTCTTCAAGTTCAGCAAGCCAAGAAAGTCCGCCGAATGGCGGTGAAGATTCAAGTCAGCAGTTAGGAAGATCAGTGGTACCTACGAACGAAGATTCCGAAGGAGAGCAGTTTGATGAAGCGGAAGATGCATCTTTCAATGAGGATAGTCAGCATTCTGAAGAGCGGGGTGCCGATGTCATAGTGCGTCGAAGTGAACGAGTACGAAAGCCACCAACAAGATTGAACGATTATTTGTGTGTCGCATATGCATTGAATGCTGAAAGTTTCGTCGAGGAGGTACCTGAAACCATAGAAGAGTTGCAGAAGTTGGAAGACTGGCCTGAATGGAAGAAGGCCATTGATGAGGAGATGACGTCTCTAGCTGAAAACGATACCTGGCAGTTAGTGGACTTGCCTATCGGATGTAAGCCGGTTGATTGCAAGTGGGTTTTCAGGCTCAAGCTAGGACCTGATGGTTCCGTAGAGAAGCGCAAAGCACGCCTGGTCGCAAAGGGCTATACGCAGAGATATGGGTTTGATTTTTCGGAGACGTATTCACCTGTCGTTCGAATGGCTACCGTTCGATCGATGCTTGCATTCGCCAATCAGCATAACTTCGTTATACATCAAATGGACGTGACGTCCGCTTTTCTCAACGGTGTGTTGACTGAAGACATTTATATGCGTCAACCAAAGGGATTTGAGAAGGGGGATGGAGTATGCAAGCTTAACAAATCCCTTTACGGACTGAAGCAAGCTTCTAAGACTTGGAACGATCGCTTCAACGAGTTTATAGGACGGTGTGGTTTTCGGCAATGCGAGAGCGACAATTGTTTGTATGTTCGTCAAAGCAAATCGGGACCGGTATTTCTGTTGCTGTATGTGGATGATGTGCTGCTAATCGCGAAAAATGTCAACGAGATAAGGTTGGTGAAGCGCCTGTTGCAGATGGAGTTCAAGATGCAGGACCTTGGAGACGCTCGGATGTTTCTGAATATGCGAATTGAACGTGATGAAGAAAAGGGAGTAATGAAGTTGAGCCAGCCACATTACGTGAACGCAGTGCTTAGACGATTCGGAATGGCGGATTGCAAGCCCTCGTCGACCCCGATGGAGCCTGGTTTGCAACTCAAGAAAGCGGAAGCAGAGCATAGACTGAACGCGCCATACCGAGAACTCATTGGTTGCCTTACTTATTTGGCCATTACGACCCGTCCAGATTTGAATGCAGCTGTGTCGTACTTCAGCCAATTTCAGGCAAACCCGACGGAAGTTCAATGGAACCACGCGAAGAAAATTCTTCGATATTTGAAAGGAACGTTGGAGTATGGGCTGATGTACACTAGAATTGAGCCAGTGTGTCGGCAGATCGTTGGATTTGCTGATGCAAATTGGGCCACCGACGTCAACGACCGTCATTCTGTGTCTGGTTACTTGGTACAAATCTATGGCGCAACGATCGCTTGGAGCACTAGAAAGCAGAGAACTGTGGCACTTTCTTCGACCGAAGCTGAGTGCTATGCTTTAGCAGATTGTGTATGTGAGATCTTGTGGATTTGCAAGCTGTTCGACGAGTTGAAGATTCGCGATAAGAAACCTGCACAGCTGTTCGAGGATAATCAGTCTACAATTGCTATATCTGTGTCCGAGGGGCCTTCCAAGAAGTTGAAACACACCGAAGTAAAACTGCAGTTTATCAAAGAGTGTGTTCGTAGTGGAAAGATCGATTTGTGCTATATACCGTCAACTGATCAGCCTGCGGACATTCTAACAAAAGGCCTAGCGCCAGTGTTGTTCAACAAACACCGATGGTCTATGTGTGTTAAGCAGTGATTGTTTGAGGAGGGGTGTCAGAAACAAACTATCAACTGGATTTAAATTAAAGTATATTTGAGTAGTATGTGATAACTGTGTAATTTGACGTAATAAAACACTTGTAGTTTTGTCATCAACCGTACCACACGTATATTGTCTCGTCTCGTGTAATATCACAGTCTTCGCTTTTACAGAATTTTCTCAGGACTTTAAAAAGAAAGCAGCCAAAGCCTATTAGGAAAGTGTTGGCGGGTCTTGATCTCGAATACATGTCCCTTGTCCACCAGTTTTTGAAAGTTGCTGATGTTAGATTATAATCGTCTTCCATCCATCCCTTTTGCTGTCGTAATCCCTTAAGAATATCTTCCTCCTGTAGTCTACCGTTAAACCCCATTCGTATGTCTTCCTCTCGTTGCTGTGTCCCAAAAAAATGTTTGTCTCTTTACAGATGTGAAACATTGCCAAGGATTTCAACTGTGTGAACATCAGCATTGTAATTATTTAAGCACTCTAAATTCCCTTCCTTTCCTATTGTATAATTGTATTCCCTAACCTCGACCAAACCGCGAGTCTTTCGGTTCCCCAAAACTAACATTATTGTATAAGAATCATGAAAAACTGTATTAAAAACATGATTTCGGCTCCGTAACGCTTTACCTTCCAAATAAATGATAGTTTAAATAAAAGGACTTTAAAAAGCCTAAACAAGAAGCTCGAGTTACCAATCAACAAATTTACGATTTTCGATGGAATATCCAAAGTTTATGCAGTTTTAAATGTTTAAATTGTCATCAAAATATATATTGGAAAATTCTTAAGCATTTATCTGAGCAGATGTCGAGAGACCATTGATTTTACTCCTTACGGAAACACTACGGAAAATATTATTTCTATGGGGGATCTCTTACACGCTTAGTCGGCAAAAATCCGCGCAGCCGTGTGACCAAACTTAGATGCAAATTTGTCAATTTTAATTCAAAAATAAATATTTTAGTTTTATTTATCATTTTTAAACTATAGGGAGCGGGACCATTTGGGCAGCACCCCCTATTCCCGTCCGCAACGTTAATAACTCGACCGCGTTCCAACCAAATGGCTTGATTTTTTGTACATCACTAGATGTCGACAGAAACTAACCATGTACTAAAAAACAAGTAACTCGGTTGTAATGCGATCGAGTAATGAACGTTGTGGACGGGAATAGGGGGTACTGCCCAAATGGTTCTCTACCCTATATAGGTGTTGATTATAAAAAAAAGCTGATAGATTGTTTGTTTTGGGTTTGCACTAATGAACATTAGAGCAAGCCCTCACTCATTAATAATTTCCCCGCAACAACAGGACATGTATCCTTAATTGAAAAGATCAATCTATTCAACCTCTTTTAAAAACTGTTAAACTCTACACAACCTTCCGGGACTCGCATACTCCTGGATCACCCAGGCAGTCTCGCCCCTCTTATGAACGACAAGCGAGCTTTTTTCGAAGGTGTTGTACTTTTTACAACTGTGCGAGTCCCGGAAAGTTAATAAAGTGTAGAGTTTAACAGTTTTCAAAAAAGGTTTGAAACTCAGCAGAGTCAGCTATTGGCTTTGTGAATAATTTAGATTCACAATCCGCTGTGCCCATCATGCTTGCATTACTATCTACCCAATCATAAACTGTGACACGAAACCCCTTCAATTGATCGCTGTTGAAAATCTAATGACACCGAGATTCACAGCGAATCTGGAGTCTCGAAGAATCTCCGAACAGCGTTTCGGCCAAAAAGTACTAAGTACCTAGTCATTTTTCCTAAATTCGTCATTTCATGTTCGTTATGAATAATTTTTTTTCTCATTCCACGACGATGCTCACGAAACATAGTCAAAATAGTTAAAAATAGTGACTTTTTTCGAGAAAAAGTGACTTTAGTGACTTGAGGTCGAAAAAAGAGACTTTTTAGTGACTGGCCCGAAAAAAGTGACCAAGTCACTAAAAAGTGACCCGCTACCAGGCCTGCTTTTGTGTTTGTATGGCTTCTTTATGTCGAAAAATAGCTCGTCAATGCTTCCGAAGTTTTGTTAACATGAGTTAAACAAAATTGAAACAAAAACATTGTACGCCATATTGAATGAATGGTGGGTAGGCGTATTAGTCTTCTCTTCAGTCCCCTGAGAACATCAGTCCAGTTAACGAGCGCCGCTTTTTAACTGATGGGCTAACGAGGGGATTTACAGAGTGTATGTAATTAAATACACTCTGGGGATTTACGATGCATTGTTATGATCGGTGTTTTACTTGGAAAGAGAATAATTTACCATTTCGACTCCCCTCGCAGCCTAGTTAGTTTTTGTTTTTTGACGGATAACTGCTTTTTAACTGGGCTTTGGCCCAGTTAACGAACGCCCAGTTAAAAAGCAGTCCAGTTAAAAAGCGCCCAGTTAGCGAACTGTTGCTGTACTCTGCACTTGCTGGCTATATGCAATCAAGGAAGATGCGCGTGCGGTCGGTGTGCAGACTGGGGGTCGTACACATATTACGTAAGCATTTTTTCTGGGTTTTTCGACCCCCCTCCCCCCATGTGAGATTTGTTTCATACAACTGATTTTTTATTTATATGGTGCGTAAGAAAATGACGGACCCCCCCTCCCCCCATAAGTGCTTACGTAATATGTGTACGGCCCTGGCGATTGGCGACCCAAGTAAAAGCGACGAGGGAGCGGGATTAATTACGTTACATTCGGTTTTGCTCCGAGCAACACGAAGTATACAAGCATCATAGATCCCTATCTCAGGTATGACTAAGCCAAAATTTACGATAAAAAAAACACAAAATAATGTTTGATAAGGTCGAATAATAAAACAATGCAGTCATCAATCGACCAATACAAACCTTCTACGTGTGCGACTCAATTTCATAATGCATTATAATTTCTTGCACATCTATTCGTTTGGTTTATAAATACATACATATTAAGCTGTTCAGAATGATTAATATAATACGTTTTTGTTTTACGTTAAATGTTTAATACAAACATGCATACTTACGTTTATTCTGTTGGAACAAAGCGACATCACCCGCTACCTGAATCGGCATCCTTTTAAGCGTCTCCAGGTGGTGCATGATGGAATTGCTGTAGCGAACGGGAATGCTTGAGCGGCACCCCTGCGGTTGCCGCCATAATCTCCTCGATAAAACTGTCCCCATTGTGAACAGTTGTCCCACCTAGAATGATTTTGTATCCGTCCTGGTTGTACCGATGAACTGCCAACGCTTCCTCGTAGGTTGTCCCTCCGATCACGAACACCACAATTTCCTGTGGAGGCCTCCGGAAGGGCAGCTCGTTGCCCATTATCGGGTAAGCTGCGTCCAACGGCCGACCCCTTGTTACCTCCTCCAGTACCTCCTTAAGGACGCAGTTATGCTGGGTGTAGACATTCTCAACTCCCTTAAGACCCTTTATTAGATTACGGGTCAATTTGACGGCATCCGTGATCTTCACAGTGTTGAATAGCTCCTGCCGAGCGCTGGTACTGATGTACTCTAACATTCGAGGGGCGATATACGCCCGCCCTCCACGGTCTTGTAACATCTTCAGCAATCCAGATGTTCCGCAATTAGCATGCCGCTCGTAACGCATAGAATAAAGCAAAATAAGACGAAGAGCGTTTTGTAAATTTATTTTTTCGTCGCTAACGAGTCTCTTTACCCGTTGCAACTGTGTCGAGTGATCCGCTCGGCACGCAATCTCTTGCTCAAGCTCGGATATTTCAAACAGCTGCTGCTTGCTGACCTGCAGCGACAGCTCGCTAATGAGCACCAAATGCTTTGATACCGTACCGGACATCTTCTTGAACTGTGGATATGTTTCCACAAAGTTCTTCATATCACTTATACTCTCGATCTTTTTCTGATCGTGCACCTTCTTCTGGAACTCGTCCATCAGCCCCTTGATAGTAGTGGCAATTTCGCCAAAATTGGAGTATAGATTAGCGGCGTAGAACTCATCCTGCTCGGTGGACAAAACGATCTCTTTCAAATCTTTGGGTACGCTTTGGACGCCAGAAAGATCTACTCGCTGTTTGTTGATGGTCAGTAGCTCATGTACCATCGCTTGATAGGTCCACTGGTTAAGCAACGGTGTAATGGGATCGTCTCGGCGATCCAGAATCAACAGCATCGGAGGCGGAGACCCATCTTCGGGTGGTCGGAAACTGAACAGAGCTGTTTCCTTGTTAATCGTATCGTGTATCTTTTTGGCAAGAGTTTGCGCCACACTGGAGCTTGATTTGTAGCGGATGGCAGGTCGAAACTTGAACGACAGTAACACACTGATCACGCCTTGAACAGTACGTTCAAGGGCTTCCGGATTCCAGGAGAGAGACTGTAGGCATGTTGGAATGTTGAGAGAGAAAAGATTGGGATTCACCGGCAGATAGTCAGCATAGATCTCTTTCACTTCACGAACGGACTCGCTTTCGTCACTTTCTGCGAGGGTTTTGATATCAGTACGAGGAATAATATTGCTGAAATCTATATAATTTGAGTTAGTAGGTACCAGGTGCAACTTCAGCTTAACCTCAGAGAAGTAATTTTAAGTGATAATGGTCAATAATTAACTTTTTAAATAACCCAGTGTTTAGATTGGTGTATTGGAAATCAATCAATGACTATTTCCCTCTAATTCCCAATATGGTTTTTTAGTCTTATGTTTAAATCAACGAACGATTAGGTAAATAAGTTGAAATCAAAATGCCAAAATACTACTTACTAATATAATAACAGCCATATTTCGGACTCTTGAGTTCACTTTGCAGGCGCAGAATGTTGTCCCTTGTTGGTCGTATAAAAACAATACATTTCAAATATTTGAGCCGCTCATTCGAGCGCCCGGAATCGATCCTTTCGAACAGGAACACTTCCTTCTGAAGCATCTCCGACTGCGAGAAAGCCATCGAAACTACGCTGGTCTGGAAATTTAACATGACATGAATATTTTACATACGATCTGGCTGCACCATATGGCAAAAACAACAGTAATAGTTCGGTCACTTCACTTCTCCCTCAAAGCACTTACGGTTTCGCGATCCATCATCAGCATTTTCATTCCGGGACCAGCATCTGCCACCATTTTCTCCAGGTACAGCTGTACAGCACGAATTACATTCATTTTTCCAATATTTGTAATTGCATCAAAAACATGAAACTTAACAAGTTTTATGCAAATCGTTCAATTTTTAAGCATTGAAAATGTTTCTTTTATGATTAGTGAATTCGATTTGCTTCGTACTGTAAAAAATCTAAAAAAATGACGACACGACCAGTGTTGCCACATTTTTATCTGTACCATGGGCTCAAAAATCTTTTTCATCTGTACCGAAATCTTCAAAAATCTGTACCATAATCTGTACTATAGATAGTGGAATATATAGATGAGCGAAGATAAATCCTCTGTCTCCAAACGAACTGTCAAACGTGTCTCCAAACGAGCATGACGTCACGATTTCAATGGAAACGTTAAGGGCTGTGACGTCATATGCGCGTGTGCACGGGCAAAAAAATTGACTCAGCCATGCTTTCGCTCATCTATAGATTCCACTATCTATAATCTGTACCAGACAGTATGAAAAATTTGTGAGTAAATTTCTAAAAATTATAAGACAAATATGCAATGCAACACAATTTATTATTCAAAAAAGTGGATGATTTTCTTTGAGAGCGTAGATAAAAAATCTTGGTTAACTTTTGAAAAGTATCTCCAAGTTTTTTTTTCACACCATCTAAAAGTAGATACTTAATTTGTTTATTTTCTTATTTGAAATATTGTTTCAGAGATGAACCAGCCGAGGGCAATAATAATACTAATAATAATAAAATAATTATTAGGAGCAAATACTTCTAAAAGAATTTGCGAATGTTTGAATGAAAAAAGTATCATGTAAGTCAGACTCAATTATCCGGAAATTAAAAAATAAATAGCCAAAAAACAAATTTTATAAGTAAAACATGTTAATTTCCATCTGTTTCTGATGGTCTTCATATACAGTCAAATATAAATGTAGATTTAGGAATCTGGAATGGTTGCTTTGTAAATGTAATAATACAAGCGATATAGTCAAGTCACGGATAATCGAGCGATCGAGCCTTCGAATAATCGATACTGAAATGTCGTTGGAATTTAAATATTAACAAATTTGAATTAGGATGTTCGTCTGAATAAATAACGATGAGTTGACATTTCATTTATTACGAATTAACTATCGAGAGGATTATCCGGTTTTCAAAAATTCCTTTTTGTCTCCGTAGTGTTTATAAATATAATCTAGGAAAAATATAGTATGTATGACTGTAGTATGAAATACCTTGTCACGATACTATTGAAACGGTAAAACAAAATAGAATACGAACTCGAAATTCGTTTTGATTTCCTTGAATTAAATATTTTTTTATGGCAGAAGCAACTATTTGAAAAAAAAAATGCAATGAAATATTCTTTTCTAAGGCATGGTTTGTAAAAAATCTGTACCAATCTGTACTTATTGGAGAAAATCTGTAATCTGTACCGTACAGAATCTGTACCAAAATTTGCCAAAAAATCTGTACCTTTCCAGATAAATCTGTACATGTGGCAACACTGGACACGACATTTGTTTTGATTCTCGCAGGTTTTGATCTCATTTGAAAATTTTGACAAACACAAAAAGTCTCCACATTCCAGGGTGGCCTTAAGGTCGTGACACGGGAAGCACAAACAATCATCAAATCGTCATCAGTTCATCATTGAATGCTTAATTTTGTTTCTACAACACCCAAAAAAATCTGCACATTGTTTCCACCTGAAAAAGTACGTAGATTTTTTCCACCTGAAATTCACGTAACTTTTACCTGATTTTACGATAGAATTTTCATTCCACGTGAAAATCAGGTAAGTTCTACCTGAGTTTTGGATAGAATTCATCGGACACGTAAGTTTCACCTGAATTTTTTGAAGCATTTGCAGTTACGTGCACACAAAAAACAAACATGGTTTTAGAGAATGTTTTGCACTTTCCTATCGAAAAGTACTTCGTTTTCTTAAAAATGAAAGTAAAAATGATTTTAGTAAAAGTAATTTTTTCATTGGAAAGTTGATTTTCTCTTGTTCGCACTGGGAAATTAAAAGTTCTCCCATTCAACCGAAAAGTTGAAAAACTGTCAAATTAATCAACCACGAACCTTTGGGCAAAAAGAGATGAAACGATTGCTATAGCACTATAGAACATCAGGAGGTCAAAAAAATTACCCCAAATTTCATTGGATTGTCATTTGGCCCTTATTATTGATTTTTTTTAAACCCGTACGTTAGAACAATTATTTTACACAGGACGGTACGATGCGGTACGATGTGACAACATGACTTCATTAATAATTATTGCAATTATTATTTATAATCATTTACAACCTGTAAAGTTTTTGTTTTTTTAGTTCCTTTGCATGGACTTGTCACGCTTTGCACTTCGAGTTTACGATAGCAGGCATGAAAATATTTCTCACGTTCAAAACTATACTTTGTCCATTTATTGCTTAAACATGTTTCATAGTGCCACTTTTTCGCAACTGTCACTCTCATCTCTCGCATAACAATAAACAAAACAGGAGTATAGAATTTTGCAACCGAACATGGTTTCGGTTACGTCCTGTAGTGCTTCTGGCCATTATGAAAATATATGGCGACGTGGCGTAGAAAGATCGAAGTCCTATTCATCACACTGAACCGGATGGTAAGTCGTAGAATGGATGAAATCAATATATGTATTGGAGAAAAAAACTGTCTATCATGAACATCGTCTTACAAGAAGTGTTACAAGAACAAGTTCGCCGGTGGGCGTTGCTTATGCTGGTACCTATTCAGAGCATATCGAGGTATTTATGCAATATTCTTGCTTTTTTGCAGATGAATTGCATGTTCCGGTGGACACGAGGGTGGACATTAACTGGCGTCAAACAACTGCGCAATTTTGTGCCTAAAATGCGCTTCCGACGAGTGGCTACATTATTCGGTCAGCGGTCATCCTGACGTGGGAGCGACAATAGAAGACAATTGTAAATGGATTTAAATAAAT
This sequence comes from Armigeres subalbatus, assembly GCF_024139115.2. Classification (NCBI taxonomy): domain Eukaryota; kingdom Metazoa; phylum Arthropoda; class Insecta; order Diptera; family Culicidae; genus Armigeres; species Armigeres subalbatus. The sequence continues at coordinate 84,904 of NW_026942139.1, forward strand.
AATGAAATTAAAAAGAATTATTATTGGAGGGAGGGTGAAGAATACGCGGGTTCTTTCTGGTTAAATAAATAATTTTCAAATGAAAATATATACTCTCCTTTTCCATAGTTTTTCTACTATTCGGATTGACAGTATACTACAATTTCGTTTTGAATGCTCGAACTTTTAATTCCAGAGCGGTATGCAGCTTTTTCCCCCATGGTTGTCGTAAAAGTTGGCGTACTTTTATTTCTAATGTGCGCAACTCTCTACGAAAAAGAACCAACGCAACTTTTTATTTTAACCAACGGTTTTCTTAATTTTATTAACGATTTTTCTTTCTGTGTGTGCACGTAAAATGTACCTGAAAATTCAGGTGGAAACCGAGGGGCGATTCACTTGTGTATTTTCGATTCAGGCCAACGTATTTGATCACGTATTGATGTATTTTTCGTGCATTTATACGTATTGGGTGCAATAATGCATTTTTGTGAATTAATGTATTTTTTCGTGTATTTTAGTACAGCAGACGTTCGGTAACTGCAAGTCATTTAACTGAAATGCTTTTTAACTGCAATTCGATAGTTGCAACAGTTTTACAGTTATCGGACCGCTGAACTTCAAACCGATGTCAGACTCAATGACAGCTGCATTGCGCTGCACATTTAGATGCACTTTTATTGCATCTGACGTCGATTGACAACCGTTTGACGTCTAGAGTGCATTGCAGTTATCGAACGGCATTCGATAACTGAAAAGTAAACATTTTGCAGTTATCGAACGGCTACTGTACTTAAGTGTATTTTTTAAAATAAATGTACAGTATATCCCCGCTGATCCGACAAATGTATGGCCGGATTATCGGGTTTTCTCTCGTTAATCCGACTGTCAAATCCATACAAACGAACCAAAACAAAATCACAGCATAAATTTGAAAACTGACAGCATAATATCATTGACGAATACATAGACGGAGTGGTGGCCATTTTTTCGGGCACCACTATATACCCCTGGGGAGTGACGGATTACAATTATTACAATCACTCAACCATTGAGAAGCCCCTCAATTCGAATCACGTCAGTTTGACAACAGTTGTCATTTCCATTTTTGTTTACCTCCTGTTTCTGATTCAAAAATCAATAAATCGAGACGAGTGGACCAGCGAGAGAAGTTAATCAAATCGAGGAACTACGATTCGGCCACCCTTTGTATGTAAGTGCTAAAGGTTAAGGAGTGTTCACTAAAAGATGTACTGCTGGACGAAATTCCTGGAATGTAAGAAAACGCCATACCATACAAATACAAATTACTTTACGACGAAGAAATTGATTGCGGGAAACGTGATGCACCGAAAATTATGCGAGGGTCAGACCGAGACAAACGAATTCCTGCTCCTGCTTCTATACCAAAAAGGACTATCGTGCCGGAAAAGGCTCCCAGAGCGGGACCAGGTAAGATTTTTTAGTTCGTCAATAAAGTAGTTTATAATAAAAAAAAACTTTTCTTTAAATAGGCTTTAATAAAGAGAAACCGGAAGCAGCTGTTGATCGACGCAAACCTAAAAATAAGGTGGCATACACCGACGGCCTTGTGTTGGAACCTGGGAGGAACCAATAAAGGGATTCAGGAATACAACATTTGCTTTACTACGACTACCGATGCAGAAGATTATGAGAACGCCGGCGCTCAGATCCTCCAAAGAAGCAAAATGGGAATATTGTCTCGCCAAATTCGGAAACTCGTCGAGAGCAGAAAATTAGTGAAACAGCTAATGAAAACAATATTCGCCAGCGCTCAATTTTCCGGCCATTTTCCTGTACGGATGTTTAAGCTACACCAGATCCCGATTCTATGCTTAACACATGGCCACTCTGATCACACTCAAAGGTCGGAAAGTTTTTATGCATATCAAGAGGATCATGAGAAAATTGAATTTTGTGAGTCAACGCTGACCACCACCTTTGACCGCTTTTGCTGTTGGACAGTATCATGATTGAGCGTTAATGAATAAAGCTTCCAATGATTGATTAAATTGGTAATGATTGAATCATTTAACTCTATGATTAACGATTATGATTGATGATTTATTCGTTTTTGACAATGATTAAAGATTATGATTAAAGAATAATTTTTTTTACGATGATTAACGATTATGATTAATGAATAAAACGTTTGAAGTATGATTGACGATTACCGATCGTGATTAAATGTTGACAGAATATGTGTATGATTAATGATTAACGATCGATATGATTAATGAATAGTGATAATAAATAATCAAATTGAATGATTTGCATAGTGATCAATAGTCAAGAAACCTTTCTTTCAAATTGGGTTATTGAAAGGTATAACATTATATGATTATGATTAAAGATTAATGAATAAAAGCAATGTATGCAATGATTAAAATTAATGATTAATGAATAAACTCAAAACAATTATGAATATGATTAGTGATTAATGATTGAATGTAAAATTATATGATTGACGATTAGTGACTAATGATTAAATCATATTTTTTGGATGATTATGATTAATGAATAATGATTAAATAACCTATTATTCATTAATCATGATTAAATCTATGATTAATCATTAATGCTCTGTGATTAACACAGATTAACACCAACAGCATAGATTATAACGAGATGTTCAAGATCAGAACTAAAATCAAGCAGATCGTCAATAAAACATACAAATACTTCGAGCTCGTCGAAATCTAGAAGTATCTACTACTGTTGAAAAAAAGAAGTACGCGGCCGTTTCGATAGCCAGGATCGGTGGAAAATTTGAATGCACCGAGGAATGTACCCAGGAGCTTGGATTGGATATTGTTCGGGGAGATTTCATTGGTCGAAGTAGCCGGTAATCAAATTCAATAAATGAATTAAATTAGTCATAGAAAACTTGAACCTCATTTTTCTCGGTTCAGCATTGTTGGTTTTTCGGCCCTAATCATATGTTGCTCGAGAAATAATTAAACCAGCAATGGAAAATATGTTTTGAATATGAACTATGCCCTTCAGTATGTGCTGACCCATCTTACCCCACTTTTAAGTTCATGTTAGGATGTCTAATTTTCGATCAAATTTATTTACAGTCAAACCTCCATGAGTCGATATTGAAGGGACCGTCGACTCATGGAAATATCGAGATGTGGAATAGAAAATCCTTGGGAAGCTGTTTGAAGGGACCATCACAGTAACCCAGAAAATATTTTTTAATATGGCATAATTTGCATCCATGAGTCGATATCGAGTCATAGAACATCGACTCATGGAGGTTTGACTGTATTTCAACGCAGTTAGTACAACATCACCTACATTACTTATAATACTTTTACTATGTTACTAAAAATGTTTAAATTTTACATTGCTCGACGAGATTACACGTATTATAGAAAGTGTGTTTCGCATAAGAAACAATGCTGAAAAATATTTTACCTTGCCATACCCTGCCAAAATAATTTTTTATCATCAAATCGAGTGACAAAAAAGTAGAACCAAATTATTCCTCCTACAAAGTCATAATCTCCACATTAAAATGTACACGATGCTCAAAAACGACCCTGACCCATCTTACTCCGTGATCCTGCCCCGCCTAACCCTACTTAGTCTAGGATAAGACAATTCGGATGGGGATTTATGCAATCAACCTGGGTTTTATTATCAGGATTTACGGGAGCCCAGGTTGGGGTCATCAACCTGACGACATCGACCTGGGTACCTAGTCTGGGATAAGACAAGTTGGATAGGGATTGGTGCAATCAACCTGTGTTTCATCATCAGACTAAAGGTTCAAAAATTGTTATGAAAGCGTATACGTATGTATACATGAATGCAGGAACTCTGGTTGGGATCATCAACCTGACGACATCGACCTGGATAGTAAGTCTGGAATAAGACGATCCGGATGGGGATTGGTGCATTCAACCTGAGTTTTATTATCAGGTTTATGATCAAAAATTAATATGAAAGCATACATGAAGTTAAGAGCTAAGGTTAAAATTACCAAACTTACGACATCCGCACTTGGACCTGGGTACTTAGTCTGGGATGAGACAAGTCGGACAGCGATTGGAGCATCCAACCTGTGCTTTACAATCAGAATCATCCTCACAAACCATTATAAAAGCGTACATCGACACAAGAACCAAGATTGAGGTCATCAACCTAACGAAATCCGCACCTAGGTACTTGAGAGTTGAGCAGAATGGAATCGTTTGCGTGCATTTTGACAGGCGACGGCAGCTTAAATCGATGCCGGCTGAACGTGCCAGTCACGAACACCGTGGCCCTGTTGATCCCACCCATGCGCGTTAGAACACCATTGTCCAAATCGACATAGCCGTTTCCTTGCCGAAGCGGTCGCAATACTGCACACGAAGCAACTACAACCATGTCCAGCTTATACCGTGCATTTCAATCTCCAGGAATGTATGTTCTTTGCCTTGCAATTAGATGACCTTCTTTAGCGTGAACAGAAGCAACTTGTCTGGGTTTCATTTTCGGCGAACACAGTTGATTTTTGAACCGGCGGGGCAAGCAGGTTTTTTTTGGCGTTGACGACTTGAAGGTTCCCAAACAGAATCGAAGTCAACTTCGACAGAATTTGTCGGCATTTTCCCCTATCCACGATGACGATCGTCGCTCTAAGACTTCCTGCTGCATACTCCCCTGTATACTTATTGGTGGATCTTAGATCGTTCATGCGAAAACGGTTCTTCCTTAGTAGGCTACCATGATTTACCGCGTTCTGCTTGATTCGAATTTCTCACTTCCTTTGCCTTGACTGTCCGCTGCTATTTTCACTCGTCGCACCATCGTAATCCTGACGTCCGCTTCTTTCTAACGAGATTTCTGCTGGTAACACTCAACGCCTCCATATTTTGAAACAATCTACTTTCCAGAGTCATATTCCTTGAAGTTGAAGAAAATTCCTTAAAGAAGCACTAAAACCATCTCTGGAGTTCTCGATAGAAAGTTGGACGCAGGCAATGCTTCAGACATTAATTCACCCCGCAATAAAAACGGATCAATCTGAACGGCACCGGAATCAAAAATTGTCTTGTAAATAAGTTCTATATTTTAGGTAGGTATAGGTATATTTTCGCGAATTCCTGCGACGAAATCCATTGGCGACGTGTCATTGGATCGAAGAAGGGGCTACTGAAATATAAAAGCGAATGAGTGACAAAACAAAAAAGCAAGAATTCCACACAATACCTTCCACATTCTTCACGCAGCCTCGTCCTTTTGGATTACCATTAACAACGAGTAATGGACGTGACAGCAGGAAATCGATTCTTATGCTTTTTGGTATTTACAACAGCAACCTAAGATGCAACCCGCCATCTGCGGATAACGCCTTACTTCTTAATCTCTAGCCACATCGTAGGCGACCAATACAACGGCCAGTAAACAAGACCAAACTTGAAGATCCTCGCTTGGCGATAGAAGCTCCACCGATTTTCCTTAATCACCTTGGGGAATATTCAACGAGGTTCATAGCAGCAATACTGATCGGTCTGCACGATACGGTCAGCACATGAAACAGTTATAACCAACCAACAGACAATGACAGGAGCATATTTACCCGACGTACGGGCCAGCTTTCTACGGCCAGCGGCCTTCTTTTTCAGGTTGCACACGATGGTATCTTCGCGGATCAGAAATGGTCAGAATATTGGCAATCGGGCGCGCTTTCTGCAGTCCGGTGAACACTATTCCATAGCGGTAATGATCAGATGTTTGCGCAGCTTGATCTTGTATGGGAAACGTAACGAGCGCAAACAGAGCACTGAGTTGCATACAATGGTACCTTCCGGATCAGACAACCGGCAAAACATTCCCAATCTGTGCGCGCTTTCTCTATTCATCCGAAGAACATTATTCCATTGACAGCGATGAACAAATGCTCGCGCAGCCTTAACTTGCATGATCCACGGAACGACTGAAAGCGGGGCACCGGGCTGCATACGCCTTTCCCGGATACGACATTCGGCACAACGTTGCCAATCTGAATTTTGTAAAATCCGTAACAATTACCCTGAAAACATACAAAATAATTATGAAAACTAATGTATATCGTAAATTCATCAACAAACTTACCAAATATGTTAGCAAACGTTCCTACAAAACCTTGTCAAATTGATTGAATGACGACTGTCGACACACGCACGCTCCCCGATGAAAAACAAAACCACAAAAACGGCAAAAACCGTTATCAGCAAAATCGATACGAATACGACGATCCGGTGCCCCTAACAGGAATCCACGCATTTCCTTCACAGCATCAATAGAATCGTACAGAATGTAGGCCTGGGTGTCACCTTTGTTATATTCGATCTTTTTGATGGCACCAAAACGGCGGTGGACGCTTGATGTCGATGTCCTCAACGATACCATTTCCCAAAAATGCGACGCATTGTCATGTCATGTTTTCGATACGGATTCAAGACAAAATTTTCAAAACGACTTATCTGCTTTTGTAAACAAAGATTCAAACGACGATTTGACGAATCGGATAGCTCTCCCACGCAAACCAAAATTATCAACAGGTAGCGGAAACCTTCATCTACCTATTGGTGGTGCTGGTTTGCGTGGGAGAACAATCAGATTCGTCAAAAAATCGTCGTTTGAATCTTTGTTTACAAAAGCAGATAAGTCGTTTTGAAAATTTTGTCTTGGATTAATATTTATGCACGATGCAAAACCGAAACGACGTCGCAAGGTGAGGGAGAAAAACAAACAGACAAACTGTCAAAACGTCAAGAGGGGTAAGTCAGCGCTCGTAAAATATTTATGTATAATGTAATTCGTCACCCACGAGGGGTATTTTCTTCAAAATGAAGAAGAAGACATGGTGCCCGATTTTCTGATGGCTTTGTACCGGACATTTCGGTCTATGTATTCGTCAATGATAATATTATGTTTAAATGGGTGTTGATACTTTTTAATCCGGAAAATTCCGAATTGGTGAGATCCGAACTAACGAGTCGTTGGACTAGCAAGGTCCGGATAAGCGGGGGGATACTGTATTGAAATCGAATGTATTTATATTTCAGAATATATTTTGACAGTTCATTATTTACACTTGCTTTTATGCTAAAAACGCGTTTTAACATGATTCAGTTTTTGTTAATCCAGTTCTAAATGGTCTTTGGGATGCCTTTTGTGAATCTATTGTAAAATTCAAGAAATATATATTTAGAATGCTGCAGAAATGATGTCTCAACCGGTGTTTAACAATGAATACTTATTTGAAATTTCATTCAGCTTACACAGTACATATATTTATAGGTATCGAAATGCGTACATATAATGGAAGTAGATGGATGAATTTTATAATCTGTCCTATTGAACTAGGACTCGGAGTAGATTTCAATCGCTGTTCGGTCACATTTTAGCCCAAAGTTTTTTACACATGGCTGATAAAAATAGAAAACATGAAACCTATACAGAATCCGTGAATAAGAGCAGTACCATGGTGCTTCATCGAAAAGAAAACTTGGGTTGTTTAACCTCCCACAAACAACTGGCTTTTCTCTTGATGACCAGTACAAACATGTACCTTCTTCAAACGAATACCGCATTGCCCATTGACGATATCTTTTCCGTTGATAACATGGCAGCACGGCAAAGTAGATAATTTGTAAATCATCGCAAAGCCTATCGATGGGTCGGAAATCAAACACGACCATTGGATTTCGTTTTCCAGGAAATTTATTAACTTAACAAATTCCGATATAGCGTCGTCCTACAGGACGAAGTTGAATCCGAAAGAAAGTCACTCTTTGTGGCTAGTTGATACAAATGTATACCGACAATAGTCGGAGCGCAGAAAACCCCTAGCTTTTCACTTTTTTTCATCTGACACTTTACACATTTATTGGCGTCCATAGCACAACTCAAAGACAACATGAATAAAATAAAATTGATGGAATAGGCTTGTTTTCGCTCTAGTTGTGTGACATTGAGTGACAGGTTTTGATTTATTTTCATCGCGTCGCGGCGTACAAATTGTTGCATTTACCAGAATGTTGAGTGCTCTGTGTAATAATATACGAAATTTCGTATTTTTTCTCCGAATATTGAATCTCGCGATTATTTTTTCTCGAGATCCTTTTTTTTTGAAATCGTGATTTTTTATGTATTTCAGTGTATTTTTTGCATTAAAAACTTATTTTCAAATTTACCGTGTAATAATACATTTCGGTGAATTATTTGTATTATAAATTCAGTAGAAAACCGAATTATAGCCGCTATCGAAATTGGATTTTTCCAAGGATTTTTCTCACAATCCATACGTTAAACCTAAATTCGGAAGTAGTGCGCTGTATAGCACATCACCAAATGAAAACAGCGCACCACTTCCAAAGTTAGGTTTAACGTATGGATTGTGAGAAAAATCAAACTTTGTTAGCGGCTATAATTCGGTTTTGCAACGAATTGATAATATTTTCGTGTATTACATATTGGTATTTTTTGCATTATTTTTCTTTGAGTATTTAAGATTCAATCATCGACATCAGTGAATCGCCTCTCGGTAGAAACAACGTTTAGATTATTTGGAGTGGACAAATATGACACACCGCGAAAATCGGACTGCTGTAGGCCGTGCACGTAACCAGAATGTCGGACAATAACCCGGTGAAAATGGTTCTCGACAACGATCCGACGGGCACAAGAAGGCGAGGTGCGCAGCGGGCAAGGTGAATCGATCAGGTTGAAGATGACTTGCGGACCCTTCGTAGACTGTGTGGTTGGCGACGTGTAGCCATGGACCGAGCCGAATGTAGAAGACTCTTATATACCGCACAGGCCACTTCGGCCTTAGTCTGAATAAATAATAATAATAATCGAAAGTGTTTGACTGTTGATGCTATATGTGGCATAATGAGTTTCTGAAAGTGTTTTGCACTCGAGTTTCACATGCACGGTTAGATGACTTTACCCATTAATGGGTACTATGATATTGTTGATATTATTCCAAGGGGTGGGACGCTGAGCACAATGTTCCAAGCACACTTTTTCGCCATGTGTCGGAACACTATTGACCAACAAGGAACAATAAATTAATAAATTGTGGCACAGTGTGGCACACTTTCGACATTGACATTGGCAGAATGTCAGAAATCGGCAACCTTGCCAACTACTGTCATTCTTTTCCCGCTTTTTCCAAACATGTAAAGTAAACATCCCATTGTTAAATTTTTTGTTTCTTTAGACATGAACAGCTTAGTTTTTCGGAGCAAATCATTTGTTTTTATGCGAACCAGATGCATAAATTTATTGAGACTGATGGCACCCGATATCAAAACGATCAAAATTATGAATCTATCTGTTGGTGGTTTTAGCTTGCATGGGCGAAAGGATTCGACAGATCAGCCAGAAGATCATTGATTCTAGAGCAGACCGTAAATCTTAAATCTTTGGCAAACTCTTGTTCTACAGTGAACGTTCGCTAATTGGGGTTTTTCTAGTTGGGGCGCTTTTTAGTTGAAGGTTCGCTAATTGGGGCGAAACCCAATTAAAAAGCAGCTAAACGTCAGAATGTGATGTCAAAAACGCGTTGACGTTTGGTTTCCGTGTTTGGCGGGATCGATATTTTCTGGCGCGTAAAATTTTCCTTTGTTCAATGCAAAAAGTAAACAACATTGACGCTTGTCAAAACGCCCCAATTAACGAACGGCATTCGCTAGTTGGGGTGAGGTCGTGCCCCAATTAGCGAACGATCACTGTATTCGCAATTTGAAAATGAAGTTCCCTGAAAAGTTATTTCATTTCTCGAGTTTCACACGCGAAGAAAGTAAAATAGTTGGAAATACCATTGATTATGCCGGCCGTTGCTGAACTAAATCAGCAGCCAGGATGATGGTCTGCTTAAAAATGGGTCCATTAAGACGGTGCGAGGAGGCGCTAGTTCAATTACTTCCGACACTGCAGTTCATGATGAATTATTTTCGCAAATATCCAAAAGGCGTTGATATAATTTTGAAGCGCCTTTCGGACGATATGAACATTTTCACCTCTTCCCCTCCGATTAATTCGGCATCTTCATTAGAAAAGGGTGAAACCGCTTTTGTAAACAAAAGCTTCTTCCGTCACTGGTGGGCTAATGTGTGCGCACCAATGCAATCCTGCGCCATTTAATGAAATGATAGAATACGCTGCTGCCATTCGATTGCGTGTGTGAGCCCACAAGCAACGAGAGAAACCCGCATAGTAAATAACCTTTTTGTATAATGTACTTATAATAAACTCATTTTAATACACACCGTTAACATTTATGTTGCTGTTCATTTACATTGAGACCATAATTCCTTTTGCGTATTGGATTATGAACTACATCACTTGCACAATGATGCATATAGTTAAAGTTCAGAGTATAGTTGATGAATAATTGTAATAATTATCAACAGATTCTGACACTTTTCATTCCGTGCATCGTATTATTTTCCAAAGTCCAGTTTTCCTGTATATACCCTGTGCCAGAGCTGCAAAAATGTGTTGTTAGTAAGCTTGTTTTCAACCGAATAAAATTGATAATGGTAAGTTCGATTAATTTGCATTTAAATCATTGGTAATTTACAGATTTGATTTAATTCTAGATAATCTAAATGATCAGAGAGACAATGAAATATACTGCTTGGTATTCGATACAAATGAATGATCGGAACAAGGATCGAAAGGATCTGCATAAGGGCCAATGTCCACGTAGCGGTTTTTTACGCTGCGTGCACGCCTCGTTCACGCAAGGTACCCAGCATCAAATGGAGCAATGCACACGTAAACGTGTGCACGACTACATTTAATGCCGGGTACCTTGCGTGGACGCGGCGTGCACGCAGCTTGAAAACACGCTACGTGGGCATCGGCCCTAAGATTGGCCAACACGAGATCTAATATACAGGCTGCGTATTCAACGGCCGACTGGATAATGATTTTGGGCTAGCTTTCAAGGTAATGTTTCTTGTGCGCTTTATTATCTCTCCTTCGATGTGATATCTGTCCTCCGATTTAAATTATTCGTGATGTTTTTATTTTTATTTAGAACATTCATTAAAATATACACTTTGAAAACAATACGTTCGTAGTTATAAATGATTATTAAATTTAAAGAAAATACAAAAAAATCTAAAGCAAAAATTAATCGCAAGGGGTACCGTCGCACAGATTCTCCTTATATGTTTCGATTATAACTTCAAAATAAGACTTATTGTTCGAAGCTTCTAAAGTGGATGATATTGCTTTTTGCATTGAAACTTTTCGTTTCGTCACTGAAAGCATTGACACTTGTCTTCAGCGACTGCTTCCGCGATAGAGCATTTGCACATTTCATTCACTCATACATCTATATTGCTGTCAAAATGTACATTTGACAATTAAATTTTCAGCTAAAAGCTCTATTTTTTGACACCGGTGCACTCACACAAGCAATCGATATCAGTTGTCAGAAAATCAGGAGTACCAACTTGACCACCATCTCCTTGTCGCCGAGTCTGGCGCTGAGTGCTCGGCGCGGAAACCCAAAGGTGGGAATAAAATTTTGGGGCTTATGCGCAATATCCCAACATTCTGCTGTATAATATGTGAAAAATTTTGTTCGAGAAAATGATCGATTTTTTATAGTAACATAACTTAACCGCCCTTACCACATATTGTAAATTGGTGGAAAACAATTTATCGTATTGTTCAAACAATCTGGGATAGTGTGGACGTATGGTTGCGATAGGTGATTCATACCGTTGTACAAGTATTGTTTGGAATGGTTTTTAATTATATAGGAGACAGTAATTTAATGGTCCACAACTATGCGGGAACACTTCTTTACAAAAGCAATATCGTCCTTTTGAAACGTTGGAGCCGAACTGGAGTGGTGAAAATTAGATTTTGTTTTCTATTTGTTTCTTTCTATTGACAGAAGTGTGTTTATGTTCGAACAGTGTTGCCAAACTTTGTCGCTTTATCAGTACTTTTGTCAATCACAAAATGTGGCACATTGCGGCACACCGTGGCGCAAAAATTTAAATGAACACAATTCGAATTGTGCTCAGCGCCCACCCCTTGTTATTACCCCTATACACTCAGAAATAAATAAATACTAAATGGATTAAAAGTCATACTAACTGGCTATTCGCCTGGTTGACCCCGCATTAGTTTAAGCGTGAACAATGCGGAGATAGTATAAATTGAATTTATTAGCGCATAGTATAACATTCCAGTAAATGGAAATAGAATAACAGCGTTTTAATTATTTTGGTTTTGTTTTTGAATGGCCAGAAAAAAAAATAAAAAAAAATGTTTAATTTTTTTCAAATCAAACTTTTATTATTTAACCTATTACATTAAATTAGATCAGAAGTTTACTGACTTTATAATTTTTAAACGGGAATAATTTATATTGATCGGCAAATACGATTATTGTGTCCACGTCGAATTCCCGAAAAATCGATGATACCAATCCCATGCTGCATCTGTTACGCAACAAAGACATTTATCAGCACAATCAGATCATCTATCAAACGGTCTCAATTGACGACACCGTTAAACTTGGTTAAATCGTTTCAGATAACCAGAATCCTCGGGTCCTTCGTAGTGGACACATGTTGTACACTAGGTCTATTCCACTGAGAACCATGTCCCTCGAGTACAGCGCATTATCACCTAAAAATGTTCTCTTCTGGTCTAGCTCCAGTGCCGTCTGCTTGGGGGAAAATTCTGAGTTTCCTTTTGACCTCTGGCCGATCAGCTTAGGTTTTACGCTCCGCCACCTGATAGCTTTCTCGGTGGATTTTGCCACTTGTTTGAACCAGGTGCTAATTTTTGATTCGGCATCAATCCGCGTCGGTCACGGAAAAAACTCATAGTTTTGGTTTAACCAGCCTCGAATACAATGATTCCGGGTAAAGAATTCCGATTTTGTCCTGACATCCTGTGGTGACAATTTTTGCCTAGAAGCAACTGTAAAGGGAAATTACGCATGTTTAATTTACTCGATCAACTCACTCACCGAGTATTATTCGCACTAGAACTATATCGTTAAACTTACGTTCGAAAATTATGATACGCTGCAGAACTTCAATTTAATTGCAGCAATGAAAAACATGGGGCCCTCCTTAGCCGTGCGGTAAGATGCGCGACTACAAAGCAAGACCATGCTGAGGGTGGCTGGGTTCGATTCCCGGTGCCGGTCTAGACAATTTTCGGATTGGAAATTATCTCGACTTCCCTGGGCATAAAAGTATCATCGTGTTAGCCTCATGATATACGAATGCAGAAATGGTAACTTGGCTTAGAAACCTCGCAGTTAATAACTGTGGAAGTGCTTAATGGACACTAAGCTGCGAGGCGGCAATGTCCCAGTGTGGGGATGTAATGTCAATGAAGAAGAAGAATGAAAAACATGTCTCTTCAAACTATTCAAAGAAATTATAATGCAATTTTTAATAAGCAAGCGCAAATCAGCCTTAGTATATATTTTGATATTTGACAGTATACTTTTTATACTAGGCTATGTTTAAATGAAACATATTACTAAAATGATTGAAATCTAAACTATTCTAGTTTATCTTCAATTCTGAGTGTAGGGCGAATCAAAGTGCAAAACACTTCATAGTAGCGTGTATATTTTTTTGAGTGTATAGTTATAGGGTCTCCACAAACCAAATCAATGACGCTCGTCAATGACTGTCATCTTTGCACAAAAATGACATATTTTTTTAGCTTTTTTGACAAACCGCGACAAACCGCGAAGGAGTTTAACTCGGGAGCGGACTTTGTTTCTCTGTGTTACTTTTGTTAGTAAAATAAAATATCTCGAAATTAACTGTCAATTGGTAATAAGCAGTGACTAATCCGTGAACTCCGTTAGCGGAAGTGCCGTTCTAGTGTAGTGTGGTAAACCTCGAAAGGAAAACACTGGGAACCTGTGATTGAAACTTCGTTTCCAGCAGCCGACGGTCGCTGTGAGGGGTCAAGGTAAAAAGCTGATGTTGCAACAGCATTCCTTGAGGTGAGTCTGTTACTATAAGAGAATTTGAGGTTAGGAATAGTTGATGTTTGTTTTTGAAGACGTTTTTGATATGCGATAAGTAAAATATGAATTTTCTAGTTCGGATTTTCACCCGAGGCAATGAATCACAATCGCAGCAAGTTCACGTCGTTCAGCGATCTAAGCGGGGTTAATTTGAGCCGAACGCTTAGCAGTCCGGTGGCGGAATCGACACATCTAGAAGGCCCAAGCAACAACAGAAGTGGGTTGTTTACCAGTCCGGCAAAAGGAATGGCCAGCGTGAAGCGGAAACCAACTTCGCCGCTGTTTAATAGCAAGACTACCTTCAGAAGCAGCGGAAATCTAAATTCGACCGGATTTGGGCGGATTGATCCTCAGTGAGTTTTTTAAATGAATATTTTTAACTATCGAATTGTGACAGGGATGGCAGCGGGTTATGCAAACATTGGTTAGTTTGTTATACAACAGCAAAATATAAACAAAAAAACAATTAGAATTATTTAAAAAATTACATTTGCCAGAACCAAAAAACATTTTCTGCAATGAGTGTTTGTAATTTTTTTAATAATTATTTTACCGTTTCAGAGTTTACACCGATGCTCAAAGTCGAGGGTTGGTCAATCGATTGGTGAAGTATCATGACAGGACACAATCTCCGTTGAATAAAAGTCAATCTATGACTAGCTTATACAACAAACCGGGTCAATTCCCTGTAGTGCACTTGAAGAAAACCGAAATCAAGTATTCGCCTCGGCGGAACAATTCCGTGACGTCGGTTCGTATCGCTCCACCGGAAAAGTCCGTCTTTCAAGCCAACACTCGATCCAACATTTTGAGAGCCGGTTCGCTGTTGATTCCAGCGGAGCCACATATGAAACTGGCCAGAGGTTCCCAACCGGATGATGAAATCGACGCAGAGAATCGAGTTATAGCTCCGACGGCTGAACTGGATGTAGCTCCGACCAAGAGCGTGCTGGATGCTTTAAAGGAAATTTCACGAAAGAGAATCAACAACGAAGAGCTGGATGCGGACCGAATTAAAAAGCAATGCAAGGAACTGTCAGAGGTAGATTCTGGAGGTGGAGGTGGAACAAAACGTGCCAGAGAACTCCCTTCATCGGCGTCGCCACCTTCAAAAGGATCTGGAGATCAGCAGCTTCAGAAGAAACGATTGTGCAGCAAAAATAATGATATTTTAAGTTCATTGAGTTCCAGTTTGGTTATGAGCACGCCGAAAAGGGTAGAGCCCGTTTCTTCGAAGCCACGTGAGCTGAACATGGATCAGACTTTTGCAACCAATGTAGGAACGCCCTTTGGCTCGAATGCCACAGTGGTGGCCGATAGAAAAGCCGAATTACGAGAGTCGGTAGTTTTGAGTAATTTAGAATCCACATCGTTGCCGCAGATAGTTAGGAGTGTGCCAGAAATTATGCCGCCGATTAAACCTAAACCTTCTCAGCCGAAGATTACTCTATTCAACAAGAAGTATGACGATACATTGGTCAGGCAAGTGGTGAGCGATAATGAGGAGCAGGATGATGACGAAGAATTGGGAGGCCGGATTAGTTTTATAAAGCCGAAGCAAAAGTCGCCGATTTTGAACAGCGATAAGGCAGCTTTACGGCAGGTTGAGAAGTCAAAACTATCATTGATTCTTAGTTGCCTCAGCGAGGACTATGACGATGAAGAGGAACCGCCAGAATCTATAACTAATGTTCCAATTGTGGCGAAAGATACAGTTGATGCTTTGAAACCGTCACTGGGTAAGGTAGAGGATAAGAGTTCGGAAGTGACTGTCCCGAAACCGAGCGGGATTGCAGCTTTGATCAGTGAACCCATCAAGGATGCTGGCTTAGGTAAAATTGAACCTCCCAAGCCGGTAATCGTTAAATCAAGCGAACCATCAAAATCAACGGGACAATTCAGTTTTGGAACACCAACCAAGCCGACGGACATCAATGCTACTTTTAGCTTCCAAACACCGACCAAACCTGCATCAACCTCAGCGGACACCAAACCTCTAGAGAAAGCTACTTTTTCGTTTGGAACCACAGCTGCTCCAGGTATTAACGCCCCGAAGTCCGATGCTCCTCCTGCATACACTTTACCGGCAGCTAACTCTACATCAGTTCCAATTCCGGCGACACCTTCCGGATTTGGTTTCTCAACTTCCCCGAAATCAACGATCACCACAACAAATACGGCTTCCGTTACTCCAAGTTTAATTAACTTCTCACCGGCTCCGACATCCAAACAGGACGTTCCAAAAAGTGGTTTTTCGCTTCTCCCTGCTATTTCTACAAACGCATCGTCAGGCAGTCCTCAAAACACGTTGAGCATCGCCCAGTCCTCTATTCCTACCTTCGGCAGTGGTTCTGGATTTAGTGCTTTTAAACCACTATCGCCTACAGCGGGAACAACGACTGAATCCGCTGCAGTTTCATCGTTTGGAACCATTGCTGCGACACCACCCGCTTCAACATCAGCAACAATCACCAACATTCCAACTCCTGGTGGTTTCTCTTTCGGAACAAGTAGCATTCTGAAAGCTACAACTGCAGCGGCATCCACGACGACAACCACAAGTGCATTCTCTTTCGGAGGAGCGTCATCTGTTGCTGCCACACCGGCGACGGCAGCACCTATTTTCGGTGCGTCCTCCGCGGCACCGAAATTCGGGTTTGGTTCAGTCCCTACTGCTACCACGGCTTCTATCGCTCCCTCGTTTGGAACCGTAACGACGACTTCTACTGTTCCCTTGTTTGGAACCGCAACGACCACTACGGCAGCCTCATCCTTCGTAGCACCGAACGCTCCACCAACAACGGCGCCTCCACCATTCGGAAGCGTATCCACTTCAAGCATTTCCACGGTAAAGCCACATTCTACGGGCATTTTTGGAGGAGCCGTTGATGCTACTACACCAATCACATTTGGTCAGGTGCCATCTGCGAGTTCCAGTTTTTCGTTCGGTTCTGGAAATAACACCGCGGCGTTTTCGTTCGGAAATGCCGCCACATCAGCACCGGTCACAGTCACGACAGCAGCCCCAGTGGCGGCCAACAGCAGTAACGTCTTTGGAAGCGGGATTAACAGTGGAAGCGCGAGCTCTGTGCCGAGTTTCGCTTCGGTACCTTCGTTCGGTACCAGCCCGGCTCCGGTATTTGGTGCCGCCACCAGCCCACCTGCGTTCGGTGCTTCCGTTGCCAGCGCGACATCGACGGCTACTGGCTTTGGAGCATCCCCAATGTTTGGTGCCGGGCCCGGATCGTCAGCCACAGCCGCTAATTCAAGGTAAGTTTTTCATATAGACAATTTTTGTTTCATATTTTGTGCTTATTCAATTATTACATTATAATTCAACTATAGAATTGCTTTCCACATGTACACATGTTTTAATTCTATTTTTTTTCTCCTCTATACCAGCGCCGTATTTGGTAGATCCTCCACGGTTACATCGCCTTTTGGTGGGACCAATTCAACACCGGCAGCGTCAACAACAAGCCTGTTCGGGGGCGGCACTTCCAACAACAATCAATCCAGTGTTACTTCCCCAGCATCCGCTCCATTCTCTTTCGGTGCTTCCGCAGCGACAGTGCCACCAACGACCAATAAACCTTTTGCATTTGGCGGTAATGCCACTGTCAGCAGTAACAACAGCTCTGGTGTAAGCTCCTCTACTCCGGCTGGCAGTGTTAATAAATCTAACAGTTTCAGTTTTACCGCGGGATCGAATTCAACGGCAGCACCAGTTGCTGCCAGTGCATCTGCGTTCAATTTTGGTGTCGCTTCGAACGCAACCAACTCTGTTGTGCCTCCGCCAGCATTCGATAGTAACACTGGCAACACTCCATTCTCCTTCAATACCAGCGCAACTAATAATAATAATCAGGCGACCGTTAAGCCGTTTGCGTTCGGTACGCCTAGTCAAACCACATCAACCCCGTCAGTTGGTGGTGCCGGAATATTTGGAGGGCCTGGCGGAGGATCGGCGCCTGCGTTCAACTTTTCCGCCGGTTCGAACCCTGCTGGCAACGCTCCTAGTGCCGCCGTTCCAACTGCATTCTCATTCACCGGTGGCGCTGCTGCAACAGCAGTATCAGGAGGTCCATTCGCTATGCCAAACGGAGCAGCACCCGGAGGTGCCCCCATGTTTAGCATCGGCACCGGTGGTGGTTCGAATATGCCCCCAGGAAGAAGGCCAATTCGAATGGCAACCAGACGTTTAAAGTGAAGTTATTAGCCGTGCAACTTAACGGTATGGATGTGTATGTTTTTGGTACTATTTTTTGAGATCTTCGGTAGTTGCAGTTTTGTGTATAGATGATAAACCTTTATTATGCATTCAATGTTTTTCCTTGGCATATTATTCTATCTTTTTTTCCTAATGTGAAAAAAAATCTCTACTTAAATTTTTGATCTGTTTTTCTTATCCGAAATACGATTATGCACTCATCAAATCGTCATGTAAAACAGTTAGTCCAATAGTAAAATATTTAATGCGAAAAAAATAGTTTTCTGAGGAAATGGGAAGAAAGAAAGCTTTCACTACAAGTTAGAACCCTCAATTGTCATTGTTGTGTTTAGATAAATGTAGACATTTATTATTGCCTTTGTCGGAATTACTCTTGACTTAACTGTTTGCCGTTTACTACGTGCATTTTATCAATTCCACCTCCTTCAGCCGTTAGGATATCTTAGACACTCTGGTTGTAGTAATGTGTAACGGTGTAAATTTGGTCATATCGTCAGGCTCAGTTCAATACTGAAGCTGACAATATAACGTCCCACCACGGGAGCGCTGAAAAGCGCATTGAGACTAGGGCTTCCATTCTCGGAAACGATTTCCCGGGAAATCATATTTCCCGGGATTCCCGATTCCCGGGATTTATGTATCAGTTTCCCCAATTTCCCGGGAAATGAACATACTAAAATATTCTTTTTCGCTCGACTGTAGTATTGAGCTTATTTGGGAAATATTTGGCTTCGCAGTCTTGGAGGAAATTGAAAACTATGTTTTTAATCTTTTCCCGACGTTTCGGTCCATTTAGGGCCTTGACCATTCATTGGTCCATTCGACCCCTTGAAAAAGCCAAACAAGCATACTAAAATATTTTGTAATAATTGTCTTTTTTTTAAATTTAATGATAACGGATTTTGGGGTATCAATTACATTTTTTTACTAGCATCATCTCACTATTTATTTTCCTATTGAAGTTTAAGAATACAGTGCATTCCAACACGTGTTGAAGAGAGGCGAGACAAAGAACCAGTTTATATCTATCGTTCGTTTATTCAGTAGGTCCAAACGTCGGTAAGCGTTGTGAAGTCGAATTAAAAATTTAGTGTCTGTGGTGGAACAGCAGAGCTACCAATGTTCGCAGATATTCAGGCAATAGCAGTGACCGCTTTGGCAGGTATTTTAAGACCTTCAATCCTTTTTGATTCAATTCCCGAAAAGACTCATATTCCAAAAACTCGTTTGTATTTTGAGATATTTCTATTTTTAATTTCATTTGAATACTTTATAATATTGGTGGGCTAACAGATCTTGATGGAAAACAGATTTTAGGTCTTTAGTATCTTTAGTCGATCATTACAACTGTCTTACAATGCAAAACTTTTGCAATTTGATGCGTTTCAGGTGCTGTTCGGCATTTCAAACATAGGAAGAATTCTCATTTCAAATATTTCATTCATCTGCTTTAAATACATTCAAAGTCGAAAACGTGTTCAAGTGGACGACATGAATAAAAATGGCTTATCCTTCAAAGTTTACCAGAAGATTCTATGCACTAAAAAAATTCGTCGATTATAAGAAAAGTTCATTTATTTATTATCAGACTAAGGCCGGAGTGGCCTGTGCTGCACATAAGTCTTCTCCATTCAGCTCGGTCCATGGCTGCACTTCGCCAACCACGCAGTCTGCGGAGGGTCCGCAAATCGTCCTCCACCTGATCGATCCACCTTGCCCGCTGTGCACCTCGCCTTCTTGTTCCCGTCGGATCGTTGTCGAGAACCATTTTTACCGGATTACTGTCCGACATTCTGGCTACGTGCCCGGCCCACCGCAGTCTTCCGATTTTCACGGTGTGAACGATGGATGGTTCTCCCAACAGCTGATGCAACTCGTGGTTCGTGATTCGCCTCCTCCACGTACCGTCCGCCATCTGCACCCCACCATAGATGGTACGCAACACTTTCCTTTCAAAAACTCCCAGTGCGCGTTGGTCCTCCACGAGCATCGTCCAGGTCTCGTGTCCGTAGAGAACTACCGGTCTTATAAGCGTTTTGTAGATAGTCAGTTTGGTACGGCGGCGAACTCTATTCGATCGGAGCGTCTTACGTAGTCCAAAGTACGTACGATTTCCAGCCACTATGCGCCTCCGAATTTCTCTGCTGGTATCGTTATCGGCGGTCACCAGTGAGCCCAAGTACACGAATTCTTCAACCACCTCGATTTCGTCACCACCGATAGAAACTCGTGGTGGGTGGCTTACATTGACCTCTCTTGAGCCTCTTCTTATCATGACTTCGTCTTCGACGTGTTGATGACTAGTCCAATCCGTTTAGCTTCGCTTTTCAGTCTGATGTAGGCTTCCTAAATCCTCTCAAAGTTACGTGCCATGATATCAATGGCTTGATCAACCGTATCAGTTTATCCGGAAATCCGTTTTCGTGCATTAGCTGCCATAGCTGGTCCCTGTAATAGCTGTATCATATGCGGTTTTGAAGTCGATAAATAGATGATGTGTGGGCACGTTGTATTCGCGGCATTTCTGCAATACCTGACGTATGGCGAACACCTGGTCTGTGGTAGAGCGTTCACCCATAAATCCCGCCTGGTACTGCCCCACGAACTCTCTTGCAATTGGTGTTAGTCGGCGGCATAAAATTTGGGAGAGTACATTGTAGGCGGCGTTCGCCCTTTTTGTAGATGGGACACACGACACCTTCCATCCACTCCTGCGGCAGAACCTCATCCTCCCAAACCTTGGTAATCACCCAGTGCAGCGCTCTAGTCAGTGCCTCACCACCGTGTTTAAACAGCTCTCCTGGTAGTTGGTCAACTCCAGGAGCTTTGTTGTTTTTCAGCCGGCCGATCTCCTCCTGGATTTCCTGGAGATTCGGAGCCGGAAGTCGCATGTCCTGCGCGCGTGCTCCTAGGTTCATTACCATACCGCCACCGTTGTCTGCCATATCGCCATTCAGGGGCTCTTCGTAGTGCTGCTGCCACCTTTGGATCACCTCACGCTCGTTTGTAAGAAGGTTCCCGTTTA
This sequence comes from Armigeres subalbatus, assembly GCF_024139115.2. Taxonomy (NCBI): domain Eukaryota; kingdom Metazoa; phylum Arthropoda; class Insecta; order Diptera; family Culicidae; genus Armigeres; species Armigeres subalbatus. The sequence continues at coordinate 106,180 of NW_026942139.1, forward strand.
TGTCCTTACACATATCGGGCTGTGGCACGTGGCCCTTACGTGAACGGTTCAACTTCTCATAGAACTTTCGTGCGTTATTAGCGCGGTACAGTTCCTCCGTCTCTTCACGGTCTCGATCTTCCTGCTGGCGCTTTTTCCTCCGGAAAATCGAGTTTTGTCTGTTCCGCGCCCGTTTGTATCGTGCCTCGTTCGCCCTCGTGCGGTGTTGCAGTAATCTCGCCCATGCTGCATTCTTCTCCTCAACTAACTGCTCACATTCGCCGTCATACCAGTCGTTTCTCTGATCCGGAGCCACCGTGCCAAGTGCAGCGGTTGCGGTGCTTCCAATGGCGGATCGAATATCTCTCCAGCCATCTTCAAGAGATGCTGCGCCTAGCTGCTCTTCCGTTGGGAGTGCCACTTCCAGCTGCTGCGCGTAGTCTTGGACTAGTCTACCGTCTTGTAGCCGCCCAATGTTTAGCTGCGGCGGACGACTCCGACGCGTGTTGATCACCGTCGAGATTTTTGAGCGCAGGCATACTGCAACGAGGTAGTGGTCGGATTCAATATTCGCACTGCGGTAAGTGCGTACGTTCGTGATGTCGGAGAAGAATTTGCCGTCGATTAGAACGTGGTCGATTTGGTTTTCCGTTACTTGATTAGGTGATTTCCATGTGGCCTTGTGGATATTCTGGCGGGGGAAGAAAGTGCTTCGGACTACCATTCCGCGAGAGGCTGCAAAGTTTATGCATCGTTGGCCGTTGTCGTTCGATACGGTATGCAGACTATCCGGTCCGATGACCGGTCTATACATTTCCTCCCTTCCTACCTGAGCGTTCATGTCACCGATGACGATTTTGACGTCCCGCAGTGGGCATCCATCGTATGTCTGCTCCAGCTGCGCATAGAACGCTTTTTTCTCGTTGTTTTTCTCCCTTCGTGTGGGCAGTGCACGTTGATGATGCTATAGTTGAAGAAACGGCCTTTTATCCTCAGCTTGCACATCCTTGCGTTGATTGGCTGCCACCCAATCACACGTTGGCGCATCTTTCCCAGTACTATGAAGCCGGTTCCCAGCCCGTTGGTGGTGCCACAACTTTGGTAGAAGGTAGCCGCTCGATGCCCGCTTTTCCACACTTTCTGTCCTGTCCAGCAGATTTCCTGCAGCGCTACGACGTCGAAGTTGCGGGGATTATCCTGTCGCAACCTGCGAAGCCTAGCGACTTGCAGTTCCATGTTCCAAGCTTTCAATCGTGATCCTTTATTCGTCGCCTAGGTCGTTGCCGATTGTATCGAGTCGTATTATCTTCTATGTCGTTCGTAATAATTGTTTTTAAAGGCGGCTTATTGGGCCTGCGCAAACCTCCTGTCTCGTCGGAGGGCCGTCGTGTCAGGGCTGTTTAGCGTCCCACCTAACACCAGGACTTGGGCTTGTTCATGTTAGGTTCATGTTAGGAATATTTTGGAGATAATAGAAGAGAATCTCTCGAAGCCGTCGGTGTCCAAAAACTGAAAAAAAAATGCGTATACAACCTGGAAAAGTTTTAAAAAAAATTATGGAAAAGTAGCACATAGCGGAGCTCATCACACTGCAGATCTTACTTTTGAGCCAGAGCAGATGCTGATACCTATGACATGGCGAACGTTTTGTAGAAGGAGTTAAGCTGAACAAAAACTTTCTCAGGCTTTCAACAACTTTTTCATCATTTGAGGACAAAATAGCAAGAATCACTGATGTAGAATGTATATTTTCGAAATCATATTTTACGACAAAATTTAAACTACGATTTTGAATTTAGTTTCGAGAGTTTTTTTTTATTTCCCGGGATCCGGGAAATAATTTTTGCATTTCCCGTTTCCCGCGGGAAGTTGATTCCCGGGAAAAAATGGAAGCCCTAATAGGAGATCGTCAGTTGCGTTCTAGTTAAAATTCCGCTTGAGGCCCTTCCTAAATATTTTATCAACAGCCACTACACCTGACGGTATAATTGCAATATTTCCATTAGAGTAGAGTGGGGCAAGAGTACGCACTTAGTTTTCAATCGATCATGTGGCTCTTATGAAGCAAGCTTCTGCATATCAAATCAGTGTCGATGATTCATATACTCTTCCTTTATGTTACCCAGTGGAAAAAATATTGAAATTATTGAGATCCGTTTTAGTAGAACCCTTATTGCAAGACAAGTGAAAAACGCACTCTTACCCCACCGGTGGGGTAAAAGTGCGCATCGGGTGGGGTAAGAGTACGCATTTATCCAATCATGTGTTTTAAGTATATATTAACACAAATAAGAGTTAATAACATTTAATTGATGTTTAATGAGCATATATTGGGGAATGTTTAAAGATTACGTAACTTTCAAAGGGGGAGGGGGTCCTAAAAATGTGCACTTTCATACGAAAAACCATTGTTTTTTTTATATAAACAAAAAACTACAAAGGTAAAAATATATATCCGGTTTCGCGTGGCGTATACAAAGGCATTTTCCTTAAAGAAAGTCCACCAATCACGTAACGTAAAATTTGGCTATTTCATCAAACCCTCTCCCCATCTTACACTATTTGTATGAATCCTCTAAAAATTATATGGATCGTCACACATCTCGCAACCCCTCCCAGCAAACGTTGCGTAATTTATGAATGTTTCTTTCGATTGAATGAAATTGTCATTTAGATGAAATTGTGTTTTCGTACTATGTTTAGGTGTACAACAAGTTCTAATACAATTTCATTATTTTGCTTCAGTGCTTTGTTCGCTAAGTCCTTTCTAACACCGAATTACTTCAACTTATCCTAAAAACTTGTGATAATTTCGAATTCTGTCCCTTTTTTCTTAGTTGTGGATCTTTACGCTTTGGAAGAAGTCTTAATTCGGCCGGAGATACGGGTTTGACATCATAACTTGAAGATTCATATGCGTACTCTTGCCCCACCGATTCCTGCGTACTTTTACCCCACAGTCCCAAAAATTATTCAAGTAATGGTTTTGACTTCTTGGAAAACCAACCGGATCGGTGTTCTGTACCATAAAGTACTCTATACAATAGGTTATCGAAATGGTATAATGTTCACCTGATTGAACGTATATATGGTAATGAAATACTAGTTGCGGAAATCCAATTATTTTTAACAAAATGACCAAAAAGTGATCTAACTCCATATCTCCTTTGTTGTTTATTCAAATCGTTTACAATTACACATGATAATAGTTGGCCAGAATACCTGTTGAACTGATGCAGTGCTGCTAGTTTATCTTTTTTTATTACTTCAAAAAATCGAAAACGTACTCTTACCCCACGCGCACTCTTGCCCCACTCTACTCTATCAGGCGACAGGTGGTGTTGCTGTGTGTTTGTATCAATGTAGTATTGCATATACACTAGTGACATCTGCTGTTCGATATCGTAAGCTTTCAATGTTCCTTCCACACACACGAGGTCCCGCTCGGAAAGATCTTCTAGACTTCTACCGTGATATCTCTGAGACAAAAAAAATTGTCTCTTAGATATTTTTCTTCGATGTCTAGCACCTGTCAGACCTCAAATCCGCCTCAAATGCAACAACCGTTTACACCGGTATCTACCTCAGATTTTAGACGAGTAGACCGTTTGAACCGGTTAAACCGAAAGGGATTTGACACATCGGTTCTCTTAGATAACGCAGAGATATCTCCTAGACATGGGTACCACAGTTCTGCTAGACTTTTGCTAGACATGATAGAGATATGGGTACTTGATGATTCTTCTTCTTTTTTGTTCTTTTCTTTGCTTTGTTTACATTGAAAATTTTAGAATTATTTAAAAATGTTTATTTAAATTCTATTTACATATATTGTTATACAGTAGCAAGTTAAGTTATACTCGGGAATGCGTCCGTAAATTGGATAATGATTGTGAGAAGGATATATCGATTCCATGGAATCGAGTAGGGGCATCAGATAGAACCCGTTTGCGGTGCATAGCCGATGGCCATGGCATTGGAATTTAGATATGTTAAGATTCTATATATTATTGGAAATTCCCTAAGGATTTCAATAGGAATAATTTCCAGGGTCCAGGGTCGCAATTATTTCCAAATAGCATTTGAACAATCCATCAATTTATTGAGAATTCGTTTCGAAATCCTTCCCGGGATTCCCGAAAGTAATCCTGAAAGTATACCGAAAGGAGTTCCAGAAGGATGCGTATGGAATCACAAAAATACAATTGGAACATCGAAATTATTCCAAATAAAATCCTGAAAAAAATCAGACCGAAAAGCTAAAGCACTGTTTGTGGAATCTCGAAAGGTTTCTGGATAGAATCCCTACACAATTGGAATCTTTAGTGGATTCCGAACAGATTCCCAAGAATGGTTTTGAAAGGAATCACCAGTAAATTCGAAGTTGATCCTTAAAGTATTGAGAATAAACTTCTCAAAGGATGAGACATAGAATTCTGAAAGGTTCCGATTTTTTTAAATAAGTTGCGAAAGGATAGCTAATGAAATCTCAATACCAAATCGAAAGGTTATTCTCAGGTTTCAATTCACAAACCTCACGTGATGCCATTCGCTATCCTTTCGGAATTTCATTCGTAACCCTTTTGGTATTCTATTCCAAACCTTTTCGCTTTTTCATCTGCTTCATCAGTCAATCAGAATCCTCTTAAGATTTTATTCGAAATCCTTGTGGACTTCCATTCTTTTTTCTTGCCTCCATACTTCCCTATAGCACACTATGGAATTACAAAATGATTCCAAATGAAATCCCTCGATTATTTCGAATGAAATTCCAAAACAAAATCAAATTTTATCCCCAAAGGAGTGCGAATATAATTCCCACGAAATTTCGAAAGGAATCACGGAATGATTCTGAATGAGATCTCGAATTGATTCCACTCGGAATTCTTTCCGGGTTCGATTCGGATTATTTTTAGAATCACATGTGGAATCCACTCGAGATATTTTTCCGAATCCCTTAGGAAACCTTTCGTCGTTCGGTATTTTATTTGGAATTCCGTTGGTAATTCTTTGGGGATAAAATCCGTAATTCTTTTGGAATTCCGTTCGAAACCATTTTTGGGATTCCATTCGCAATTCTTTATGTATTTCCCTTTCCCTTTCCCTTTCGAAATCATTGCGGGATATCATTAGAAATACTTTCAAAATTCCACAAAAGTGCTCAAAGTGTAGAACTCCGAACGGATTTTGAATGGAATTCTGAACATGTTTTGAATGAATTCCCAAGAGGATTTCAAATGGAATCCCGCAGTCCAAGGATTCCCCAACAGATTCTTTTTTTATTGTCCGACAGATTCTGAATGTGACCTCAAATGATTGTGTAGAATGCGAATGGAAATTCATAAGGATTACAAATGGATTACGTATGGAACCCCTAAAGAATTTTGAATTTAATCCCTGAAGAATTACGAATGAAATCCCGCAAGGATTCTGAACGGAGTACCGAAAATATTTCGACTAAAATCTCGGAAGAATACCGAAAAAACATATAGATTCAGAATAGAATACCGACTGGCGTACGAATAGAATCCCGTAAGAATTCAAAACTCGTCATTCCATTCGTTACTCATTCGAAATCACATAGGGGGAATGACGGCTTTGGCAGGTTTTGTTCTATTATTTGCAGGGGTTTTTTATGACTGACTATGCTCAAATTTGGCCTAAACATTCTTTGCATATCAAAGAATATTGTGGCCAAATTTCGTAAAATTTGGTCGACAAAAACCCCCCTGACAATAATAGAATAAAACCTGCCAAAGCCGTCTTTCCCCCTATTGTGGAATCAATTTTAGATTCCATTCTGAATCCTTTCATGCTGCAGAAAGGACAGTTTTCCAGTTGGCTTCTTATCAGCACATAGCTCTGTTGATGCTCCTCTAGACGAACCTCGATCACCTTCGTCAATTGTTTCCCGGAGGTTAAACTGCAAAGAATAAAAAAAAATATTTTTATGTTCCCATCCTTGAATTAAATATGGTCACTTACTTTCTCATTAAGCTCTATAACCTCGGGTCGAAATCTAATGTCCTTGATACTTAGACTAATAGGAAATTTGTTTGGCGTCCTCGAATTCTTCTAGCAATAACTTAAGATAGGGAAGATCATCTGCAGGAGAAATAAAAAGTATAATAAATTACAAATAATCGAGCTGATTCATTGCACTTACAATTGATCACATAATCCGCCGTGGTATACTCCATGGTAACCTCGTGTGCTTGGGCTTGGGCATCGGCATGCAGCGCAGTAGAAGGTGATAGCAGAACCGTAATCCAGCCCTTATCCTTTTGGTTCATAAGATCCAACTTTCCGGAATGCCTAGTTCTCCGATGATGATTTGAGACGATGAGACTGACAGACTGGCAAAACCTAAATAAAAATAATCCTAGGTGTATGTATTGATTCAATTCGTTATGAAAATTAAAACTAAATATCTCACTAAAAGAATTCACGGCCACTGAAAAACTCTATCAAATACGGCCAGTCCTTTCGGTTTTGTTTCTAGAATCCTTTTGGGATCCATACTAAATTCGAGAGAGAATCCTTTTTTTCATACGGGATTTCCTACTGAATTCCATGAAGGGTTTTCTTTTGGAATTCAGTCACGATTTCTGACAATAAATCAAAGTGGAAACCAGTTGATATTTTTTGAGATTAATTAAAGAATTCTTTCAAAATTTCTGGAAGGATATCTTCGTGATAACTGGGACGAATCCTTCTGGTATCCTTTGATGATTCATTCAAGAGTTCTAGGAGAATTTCTTCGCGAATCTGGAGAAAATTCGTTCGAGAATTTCTGAAAAAAAAAATCGTTGGATCCTTGAATCCCGCAAATAATTGTTTGGGAATTTGTGGATAATTATTGAAAAGTTTTTCAGAAGAGAGAATTATGGAGTTCTACCGGGAGTCTTGGGAGAATTCTCAGCAATAATTCTAAACATATACGCAGACATTCTCTCGGAATTCACGAAGAAATTTTCTCGGAAATCCTGAAAAAAATGTCTAGGTTTCCTTGAAGAAAACCACTTGGAATTTCTGGAGTAATTCTCACTGAATTCCTGGAAGAATGCTCACGACATTCCTGATATAATTCTCTCAGAACTCTTACAGGCATTAAGAAAGATTTCCTTCAGCAATTCCGAGAGAATTTTATCAGGAACTTTGTGAGAATTCCTCCAGGAATTCAGAGAGAATGCTTCCAGAAATTCCGAGATCTCTTCCAGGAGCTCCTACACAATTTCTTCAGGATTTCCAAGAGAATATCTTCAAGAGCTCCGAGAGGTTTGCTTCAGTACTTTATTCCGAGAGAATTCCTACATTTAGTTCGAAAGAATTCCTCCGTAAATTACCAGAGAATTATTCAAGCAATTCTTTATAAATTCCCTCGAAATTTCTGGAAAAAATTCTTGTCGAACTTAAAGAGGTTTTTTCTTGGAATTGCTGGAGAAAATCACTCGGAATTCCGAAAGAAATTCTCTGGGGGGGATCCACTCGGAATTTCCGGAGAAATTTTCACTAAATTCCTGTTCGCATTCTCTCGAGATGCTTGGAATTATTTCAGAGTATCTGAAAAAAGTTTCAAATAATATCCAAATAATATCCAGTCGAATGAGTCCAACTCAGATGTTCTAGAGTCTCCAAATCATCCGAGAGGTGAGTTCAATTGATCTACCAGGTCAGCTACGCTTGACATCAAACCGATAGCAACCCAGCGTGTCCATTTAAGTCCCTAGAGCCCCTGTGAATGCGTTACCAGTCAAAAAAGTCCAACGCCGATATTCTATAGTCTCCAAATTGTCAGGAAGTTGGTTCAATTGATCTACCAGGTCAAAGTTCCTCCAAGAATTCCTTCGGAAGTTCTCCTCCAGGAATTTCTTCGGAAGTTCCTCCAGGAATTCCTTCGGAAGTTCCTCCAGGAATTCCTTCGGAAGTTCCTCCAGGAATTCCTTCGGAAGTTCCTCCAGGAATTCCTCCGGAAGTTCCTCCAGGAATTCCTCCGGAAGTTCCTCCAGGAATTCCTTCGGAAGTTCCTCCAAGAATTCCTTCGGAAGTTCCTCCAGGAATTCCTTCGGAAGTTCCTCCAGGAATTCCTTCGGAAGTTCCTCCAGGAATTCCTTCGGAAGTTTCTCCAGGAATTCCTTCGGAAGTTCCTCCAGGAATTCCTTCGGAAGTTCCTCCAGGAATTCCTTCTGGAAGTTCCTCCAGGAATTCCTTCGGAAGTTCCTCCAGGAATTCCTTCGGAAGTTCCTCCAGGAATTCCTTCGGAAGTTCCTCCAGGAATTCCTTCGGAAGTTTCTCCAGGAATTCTTTCGGAAGTTCCTCCAGGAATTCCTTCGGAAGTTCCTCCAAGAATTCCTTCAGATGTTCCGCCAGGAATTCATTCGAAGTTCTTCTAAGAATTTCCTCGGAAGTTCCTCCAGGAATTCCTTCGGAAGTTCCTCCAGGAATTCCTTCGGAAGTTCCTCCAGGAATTCCTTCGGAAGTTCCTCCAGGAATTCCTTCGAAAGTTCCTCCAGGAATTCCTTCGGAAGTTTCTCCAGGAATTCCTTCGGAAGTTCCTCCAGGAATTCCTCCGGAAGTTTCTCCAGGAATTCCTTCGGAAGTTCCTCCAGGAATTCCTTCGGAAGTTCCTCCAGGAATTCCTTCGGAAGTTCCTCCAGGAATTCCTTCGGAAGTTCCTCCAGGAATTCCTTCGGAAGTTCCTCCAGGAATTTTTTAAGTTCCTCCAGGAATTCCTTCGGAAGTTTCTCCAGGAATTCCTTCGGAAGTTCCTCCAGGAATTCCTTCGGAAGTTCCTCCAGGAATTCCTTCGGAAGTTCCTCCAGGAATTCCTTCGGAAGTTCCTCCAGGAATTCCTTCGGAAGTTCCTTCAGGAATTCTCTTCCAAATATCTTCCAGAAATTTCTCCAGGAGAAACTTACGGAGGAATTCCTGGAGGAACTTCCGGAGGAATTCCTGGAGGAACTTCTGGAGGAATTCCTGAAAGAACTTTTGGAGAAATTCCTGGAGGAACTTCCGGAGGAATTCCTGGAGGAACTTCCGGAGGAATTCCTGGAGGAACTTCCGGAGGAATTCCTGGAGGAACTTCCGGAGGAATTCCTGGAGGAACTTCCGGAGGAATTCCTGGAGGAACTTCCGGAGGAATTCCTGGAGGAACTTCCGGAGGAACTTCCGGAGGAATTCCTGGAGGAACTTCCGGAGGAATTCCTGGAGGAACTTCCGGAGGAATTCCTGGAGGAACTTCCGGAGGAATTCCTGGAGGAACTTCCGGAGGAACTTCCGGAGGAATTCCTGGAGGAACTTCCGGAGGAATTTCTGGAGGAACTTCCGGAGGAACTTCCGGAGGAATTCCTGGAGGAACTTCCGGAGGAATTCCTGGAGGAACTTCCGGAGGAATTCCTGGAGGAACTTCCGGAGGAATTCCTGGAGGAACTTCCGGAGGAATTCCTGGAGAAACTTTCGGAGGAATTACTGGAGGAACTTCCGGAAGAACACCTGGAGGAACTTCCGGAAGAACTCCTGGAGGAACTTCCAGAGGAACTCCTGGATGAACTTCCGGAGGAGCTCCTGGAGGAGCTTCCGGAAGAACTCCTGGAAGAACTCCTGGAGGAACTTCCGGAAGAACTCCTGGAGGAACTCCCGAAAGAACTCCTGGAGGAACTTCCGGAAGAACTCCTGGAGGAACTTCCGGAGGAATTCCTGGTAGAACTTCCGGAGGAATTCCTGGAAGAACTTCCGGAGGAATTCCTGGAGAAACTTCCGGAGGAATTCCTGGAGGAACTTCTGAAGGAATTCCTGGAGGAACTTCCGGAGGAATTCCTGAAGGAACTTTCGGAGGAATTCCTGAAGGAACTCCCGGAGAAATTCCTGAAGGAACTTCCGGATGAATTCCTGAAGGAACATCCGGATGAATTCCTGGAGGAACTTCCGGAGGAATTCCTGGAGAAACTTTCGGAGGAATTCCTGGAGGAACTTTTGGAGGAATGTCTGGATGAACTCCTTGTTTTATTCACCATCAATTATTTATCTCGATCCATTCCTACATTTGATTTTATTTATTTATTTGGTACCTCCTTGCGCTCTATCATGAGAGAGCATCCCCCAGACCTTAAAGCCCTTGCGAATGCTTCACCAGTCAAATAAGTTCAACGCAGATGTTCTAGGATGTATAGAAGTTTGATCCTTTCAATGATATTCAAGTCAACGTTAAACTGATTGTTAAAAATAGTATGGGGAGATCCCCCAGCGCCGGACACCTCCCAATACCGGACACTTCTAAAAACGGCACTTGCAGAGATCCCTCAAACATCTTATCACAGAGAACAGACGTTCATCTTCATTCGCGTGCTTGTGTAAAAGTTTGTACTGGTCATTTTAAAGTATGTCGTTATGCCCCCGTTGCGCGGTGCTAGTGTGCTGATAAATATGGTTAAAATTTGCCGTGTTTTACTTTTTAGCGCTAGTGTTCATTCCGAATTCATTGTTTATGAAGTGTATGCCAACGCCATCACTTAGTGAAATTGAGTTTTTATGTCGGGCAGCCTGCGTTGGCGGCGCTGAGGTGCGATTTAAATCTTTACACACGTTTTTAACGAAATTTTGTTCGAGCATCCATGTCTGTTCTCTGTGATCTTATATAGTACAAACGGAAGGTATTGAAAAGTCCTTTACTTGCATGGAATATCAGATCATCATGTCGTAAGATTTTTACAAAATTTGAAATTGAGCAAAAAGGTAAAAAAAGTTCATGTTTCGCCTTATTTTAGAAGGTTTGAATCAACCATATTAAAATCAATATTAGTCATATTTCAAAAAGCAATCAGGATTTGTTAGATATATAATGTATCTATAGTGGAAAACCAAATTTCTGTATCCGGTAGCTGTCCCCCGGGTCCTTAAACTTAACTAACTTAAAGCCTGGGTGGTGCGGATAGAGCCGCTTTTCTGCTCTCAAGCAAGTAGAGGGATATTTTGAAATCTATCCCATAAGCAAAATTATTTTGCAGTTACTTGCCTGTCAAACATTTCCCGCTCTTCGAATTTCTCTTTCCATGCTGCATGAGGTCGCACAAATGCGCAAGACTCTACATGACTTTACGATGGTTTGCATACTTTTCTGGCCCAATCAGCTGTTCAATCTCGTGAAATATGGTAACGAGTGCTTTTTAATTGCATTCCATCAGGATTCCCATTCCCAGCAATCCCATCAGGATTTTCGAAGGAATCCCATCAGGATTCCCGAAGGAATCCCCTCAGGATTCCCGAAGGAATCCCCTCAGGATTCCCGAAGGAATCCCCTCAGGATTCCCGAAGGAATCCCCTAAGGATTCCCGAAAGAATCCCCTCAGGATTCCCAAAGGAATCCCCTCAGGATTTCCAAAGGAAACCCATCAGGATTCCCGAAGGAATCCCCTTAGGATTCCAGAAGGAATCCCCTCAGGATTCCCGAAGGAATCCCCTCAGGATTCCCGAAGGAATCCCTCAGGATTCCTGAAGGAACTTCAGGATTCCTGAAGGAATCCCTCAGGATTCCCGGAAGGAACTTCAGGATTCCCTGAAGGAATCCCTCAGGATTCCCTGAAGGAATCCTCAGGATTCCTGAAGGAATCCTCAGGATTCCTGAAGGAATCCCTCAGGATTCGAAGGAACTCTCAGGATTCCCTGGAAGGAACTCTCAGGATTCCTGAAGGAATCCCTCAGGATTCCCGAAGGAATCCCTCAGGATTCCTGAAGGAACTCCTCAGGATTCCTGAAAGAATCCTCAGGATTCCTGAAGGAATCCTTCAGGATTCCCGAAGGAATCCTCAGGATTCCCTGAAGGAACCTCAGGATTCCTGAAGGAATCCTCAGGATTCCTGAAGGAATCCTCAGGATTCCCGAAGGAATCCCCTCAGGATTCCCGAAGGAATCCCCTCAGGATTCCCGAAGGAATCCCCTCAGGATTCCCGAAGGAATCCCCTCAGGATTCTCGAAGGAATCCCCTCAGGATTCTCGAAGGAATCCCCTCAGGATTCTCGAAGGAATCCCCTCAGGATTCCCGAAGGAATCCCCTCAGGATTCCAGAAGGAATCCCCTCAGGATTTCCGAAGGAATCCCATCAGGATTCCCGAAGGAATCCCATCAGGATTCCCGAAGGAATCCCATCAGGATTCCCGAAGGAATCCCATCAGGATTCCCGAAGGAATCCCATCAGGATTCCCGAAGGAATCCCATCAGGATTCCCGAAGGAATCCCATCAGGATTCCTGAAGGAATCCTCAGGATTCCTGAAGGAATCCTCAGGATTCCTGGAAGGAATCCCTCAGGATTCGAAGGAATCCCCTCAGGATTCCTGAAGGAATCCTTCAGGATTCCCTGAAAGAATCCCTCAGGATTCCCAAAGGAATCCTCAGGATTTCCAAAGGAAACCCATCAGGATTCCTGAGGGAATCCTCAGGATTCCTGAAGGAATCCTCAGGATTCCTGAGGGAATCCTCAGGATTCCTGAAGGAATCCTCAGGATTCCTGAAGGAATCCTCAGGATTCCTGAAGGAATCCTCAGGATTCCTGAAGGAACTTCAGATTCCTGAAGGAATCCTCAGGATTCCTGAAGGAACTTCAGGATTCCCTGAAGGAATCCCTCAGGATTCCTGAAGGAATCCTCAGGATTCCTGAAGATCCTCAGGATTCCTGAAGGAATCCTCAGGATTCCTGAAGGAATCCTCTCAGGATTCCTGAAGGAATCCTCAGGATTCCTGAAGCAATCCCTCAGGATTTCCGAAGGAATCCCTCAGGATTCTCGAAGGAATCCTCAGGATTCTCGAAGGAACTTCAGGATTCCTGAAGGAATCCCTCAGGATTTTCGAAGGAATCCCATCAGGATTCAGAAGGAATCCCATCAGGATTCCTGAAGGAACTCTCAGATTCCTGAAGGAACTTCAGGATTCCCGAAGAAGGAATCCTTCAGGATTCCTGGAAGGAATCCCCTCAGGATTCCTGAAGGAACTCCTCAGGATTCCTGAAGGAACTTCAGGATTCCTGAAGGAATCCCTCAGGATTCCCGAAGGAATCCTCAGGATTCCCGGAAGGAACTCCTCAGGATTCCCGGAAGGAATCCTCAGGATTCCTGGAAGGAATCCTCTCAGGATTCCTGAAGGAACCCTCAGGATTCCTGAAGGAATCCTTCAGGATTCCTGAAGGAACTCCTCAGGATTCCTGAAGGAATCCTCAGGATTCCTGAAGGAATCCTCAGGATTCCTGAAGGAACTCAGGATTCGAAGGAATCTCCTCAGGATTTCGAAGGAATCCCTCAGGATTCCTGAAGGAATCCTCAGGATTCTCGAAGGAACTCCTCAGGATTCTCGAAGGAACTCTCAGGATTCTCGAAGGAACCCTCAGGATTCCTGAAGGAATCCTCAGGATTCCAGAAGGAATCCCATCAGGATTTTCGAAGGAATCCCATCAGATTCCTGAAGGAATCCCATCAGGATTCCTGAAGGAATCCCATCAGGATTCCTGAAGGAATCCCATCAGGATTCCTGAAGGAATCCCATCAGGATTCCTGAAGGAATCCCATCAGGATTCCTGAAGGAATCCCATCAGGATTCCTGAAGGAATCCCATCAGGATTCCCTGAAGGAATCCCATCAGGATTCCTGAAGGAATCCCATCAGGATTCCTGAAGGAATCCCATCAGGATTCCCTGAAGGAATCCCATCAGGATTCCCGAAGGAATCCCATCAGGATTCCCGAAGGAATCCCATCAGGATTCCCGAAGGAATCCCATCAGGATTCCCGAAGGAATCCCATCAGGATTCCCGAAGGAATCCCATCAGGATTCCCGAAGGAATCCTATCAGGATTCCCGAAGGAATCCCCTCAGGATTCCCGGAGGAATCTCCTCAGGATTCCCGGAGGAATCCCCTTAGGATTCCCGAAGAAATCCCATCAGGATTCCCGAAGGAATCCCATCAGGATTCCCGAAGGAATCCCATCAGGATTCCCGAAGGAATCCCATCAGGATTCCCGAAGGAATCCCATCAGGATTCCCGAAGGAATCCCATCAGGATTCCCGAAGGAATCCCCTCAGGACTCCCGAAGGAATCCCCTCTGGACTCCCGAAGCAATCCCCTCAGGATTCCCGAAGGAATCCCCTCAGGATTCTTGAAGGAATCCCCTCAGGATTCCCGAAGGAATCCCCCCAGGATTCCCAAAGGAATCGCCCCAGGATTCCCAAAGGAATCCCAAAGGAATCCCCCCAGGATTCCCAAAGGAATCCCCCCAGGATTCCCGAAGGAAGCCCCCCATGATTCTCGAAGGAATCCCCTCAGGATTCCCGAAGGAATCCCCTCAGGATTCCCGAAGGAAGCCCCCCATGATTCTCGAAGGAATCCTCCCAGGATTCCCGGAGGAATCCCCTTAGGATTCCCGAAGAAATCCCATCAGGATTCCTGAAGGAATCCCATCAGGATTCCCGAAGGAATCCCATCAGGATTCCCGAAGGAATCCCCTCTGGACTCCCGAAGGAATCCCCTCTGGACTCCCGAAGGAATCCCCTCTGGACTCCCGAAGGAATCCCCTCTGGACTCCCGAAGCAATCCCCTCAGGATTCCCGAAGAAATCCCCCCAGGATTCCCGAAGAAATCCCCCCAGGATTCCCGAAGGAATTCCCCCAGGATTCCCGAAGGAATCCCCCCAGGATTCCCGAAGGAATCCCTCCAGGATTCCCGAAGGAATCCCCCCAGGATTCCCGAAGGAATCCCCCCAGGATTCCCGAAGGAATCCCCCCAGAATTCGCGAAGGAATCCTCTCAGGATTCCCGAAGGAATCCCCCCAGGAATCCTCCCAGGACTGTCGAAGCAATCCCTCCAGGATGCCCTAATCAATATCTTCAGAATTCCCGAAGGAATCGCTTAAGGATTCCCGAAGAAGTCGACTGCCGAAGCAATCCCTTAAGGATTACCGAATGAATCCCCTCAGGAATCTTCCCAGGACTGTTGAAGCAATCACTTCAGGATGCCTTTATCAATATCTTCAGAATTCCCGAAGGAATCGCTTAAGGATTCCCGAAGAAGTCGAAGAAGTTGACTGCCGAAGCAATCTCTTAAGGATTAAGGAAGGAATCTACCAAGGATTCCCAAAAAAAATCCTCCCAGGTTTACGAAAGTAATCATCTAAGGATTTCCGAAAAACTCCACTCCCGAAACATCTCCCGAAGAGATCATTTAGGATTCCCAAAGAAATTCAATAAGGATACCTAAACAAGTCCATTAACGATTCTCCAAAGATTCCATTAAGTATTCTCGAAGAAATTCACCCAAGTTATTTGTGAAATCCATCCATGATTACCGAAAAGTACACTCAGGATTCCCTTTTTTTGAGAATAAATCCCAGGAAATTGGCAATGAAATACTGAAAATAAATAATAAATCAAGACCCGAAATACTTAGCTTTTGACATGGATGATTAATTCGACGTCGGTCCCATCGCCTGATGATTAAAATAATAGCAGGAAAAAATCACAGTAGTGATCCATGGATCCTGCAGGATGCAGATTCGAAGGTTATTATTGCTGCAATAGGAAACAAAATAATATTTACCGTTGTATCCAGAATAGTTTAGGTAGGTATGTAAATCAAAGAATGTTTTTAAGATTCACTTTTTCGAGACATATTTCGATCCTGCGGCTTGATGTCCAGCATATGGAAATCGGAATAATCCTCCGCCTCGTATGCTGCTCCACCTCCTTGTCGAAAATATCGGGATTTTAGCGACTCGTCGTTCTTAGATGGTTCTCGACTCGATGATTTCCTGGACAACGGTTTTCCGAGCATGCGAGCACCATCCAAAACAATATTCCACTTCCTTTTCGAAACAGAAAATTTAACAACACATGAAAAAATATGGCGACGAGAAAGCGCGCGAGCAATCTTGACAGCTAAACCGGTTCGACTGCCGCTGGCGTATGACTGTGTGGTGAACAAACAAACACTTGCAAAATTCGTTGACTAAAATTGCACTTGATTCGTGTCCAAGATGAATTTGAAGCCCGACTAGGGTGGTTTGTGTCAAATTTAGGTAGATTCCTGTTCGCTTTTAGACATCCTTCCGTGCGGGGTGGAGAACAGCCTTGAAGAAATGAATTATTGGCAGTAGCTGATTTTCTACCCGCCGCTTCCACATCCAGGTGCTATCGTATATGCGCAAATAGCCAGCATGAGTTAACCGCCAGAAATTTGTATGGCGAAAGACATCTAACGCGGATTTTCTCAAAATCAGGAACTTTTCATGAAAAACTATTTGGTACCGGTTATGTAGGAAGGTGTCCGCTACTACGCCTACCAAATATTTTTTCGATGAAGGTGCTTAGGGTAAAATCAGCAGTGATTCAAATCGTTCGGGGCTGTCAGTTTGAATATGAATCTGAATCATGCACTCTCCCAGCAGTGGCTCAAGATTCATT
The DNA here is from genome assembly GCF_024139115.2 of Armigeres subalbatus. NCBI lineage: Eukaryota > Metazoa > Arthropoda > Insecta > Diptera > Culicidae > Armigeres > Armigeres subalbatus. Next base: position 122,594 of record NW_026942139.1, read on the forward strand.
TTTTATACCAGTCAAATGTCAAAAAAATAAAACTGGTATAACGCGCCGTTCTATTTTCTGCAGATTTGAACCACGATTGAATCACGAGATTCAAATATTTTCCAATTGTTTTGGTGTATGAATGCGTCATTTTATATACGGATCAACCCACTTTGCAATTACGGCGCCTTTCTTGGCGCCAACATGATGATTTCATTTAATTGAAAATTTGAATAGAACACTGCTGGGGAAACCAGCGAGTTTGTTCTATTTGGCTCCAGATTCAAACTAGAATAGTGGTCGAAAATTTGGAATGAAACTGAATCACTCCTGATTTCACTCTTAATTTTGAGTAATCGAACCTTAGATGCCTTTCGCCATACTGATTTCAGAAAGTTAACTCCTACACGGAGAATAATCGCCTTAGTTTGAAACAACCAAATGGTTGGTTGAATTTCAAACTAAAATTTTGTTTGTTACCACATCAAAATTGGTCGTTTGAAACGTACACTTTTGTTTAAATCAAACATTTTTCTTCGATTGTTTCTAACTAACTATTTAGTTCGAACTAACCAATTATCACGTTTATTTCAAGCAAATATTTTAGTTGGGTTTAACCATAAAATAGGTTGTTTTTACCAATAGCCTGCTAGTTCATTTTCTTGTATACAATTAAAAACAAACTAAAATTTGAGGTTGATTTAATCGAAGAAATTTGTTGAATTAACATGATTATTTTATTGTTTAGATTTTTCCAGTTTGTTTGCCAAGTTGAAACAAGCATCATATTTCAAACCCATACGGGTCAAATTTCAATCGGGAGTAGTGTGAAATAGGAAACCTTTATATAATTTAGATAAGCACCGGTAAGCTGTTATTAAAATAAATAAAATGATTTTCTTCTAACTTTTAATCCTTGATTTCCTCTAGGTTCTGTGAAGCAGATAATCGAGAAAAAATGTTGGTACGAGATGATGAAGATAATCGTCATCATGGAAGCTGCTACATTAAACAGATCTTTTTGAGAAGCTCCCCAAATCCAGTCTCCATCGTTCCAGCTGAATTGGTTTGTTTTCAATTACAGTATCGGTATATTTCCATAATGTACAAAAATCAAAACAACTGGATGCAGGAGTCAAAAGACGAGAGGGAGCTGCCCAAATAAATTTTCTTAGTGAATGGCAGACTCGGAGAAATATTGTACATTTTATTATGTTTTTATACTATGTATGAATGTTGAACATAAATAAAAAATCATAATCTATTTGACCCTATAGTATTTTAAACATAAATAAGAAGGGAACACATGGCGCTTACGGGGTAAGGTAGTAGGGGAGGAAGCCGGGATTTTTTTATATGTAATAACAACTATCAAATTGGTCAATTCAAACAAATTTGCTGTATTGTCCTAAACTAATATTTGGTTGTAACAAATTAAATTAATTGTTTGAAATAACCAATGTTTTGGTTTGTTTGAACTACTGTCAAAATGAGATAACCATCATTATGGTTGTTTCAACAAAATCTTGGTTGAATATGCCTAAAGCTAGACGATACAGTTTACCTAACATTGCAGTTTGATTCAGCCATTAACAATGGTTATTTGAAACTAAAATTTGTTTGGGTATATATCAACCTAAAATGTTGGTTGAAGTTAACTAAAAATTGGTTGTTTCTACCATATTTTTTTCTCCGTGTAGTGTGCCGCTGTAATTACGCTCAAAGCAGGCGATTCATTGGAAGTATACAGCTAGAATTTAGCACAGACAAACAGACATAACACATTGAACATTCACTCATCAAATTCTTCGTCGTTAAAACACTAACGACATCTGTTGATTTCAGTTAGTTGGGCAAATCACGAACCAGATGGCGGTAGTGAGCAAACGTCAAACTTGAGCAAATCCGATGCGCGCGCCACGAGTGATCGATTGGCCAACTAATGATTATTTGAATCGACCAGTAAATCAGTAAACGATGTAAATTTGACGAGTGTTATGTCTGTTTGTCTGTGAATTTAGTATGGAGGTACAATGAAATCTCTTTTATTGTTTAGAACTGTAAAACAAGTCGTGGGAACAAAAAATCTAAAAAATATTTGTTGCTTTTTGACCTAGGTTTCATATTGATGTGATGCGTAGTTAATGAGAACGAATGATTTGTCCATACACAGAACGAAAAAAAGTTGTGATTTTAACATTTTCTGTATCTTATATTGAAAGTTGGTAAAATTTGGTATTTTTGAGTGCTAAAATATTGAAATCAAATGCAAAATGTTTAATTTGACAGTTTTTTCCTCAGGTTAAAATTGTTATTTTAACAGTAAGAGCACTCCGATCAAAACTTTTAAAATAGTCGAAATAAGTTTTATATTTCGTATTTCTGGCAACACTGACAAAATAAAATTAAACTGGCAGCTCGAAACGATCTGTCAAAACCGAAAATAAAAACCGCGAAAAATGTTCCTGTTTCAAAAAATTTTGCGACAAGTAAGTTTTTATTTGCTGTTTAGATTTTTCAGTGAATTTGATTGGGAACCTATACTTTTTTTTCAGAAGACAGCATAAAGGTGCCAGTCTGCTGACCATATAGCATCCGAAAACTCATAAGCATGTTCCTGGAGGAAGTTTTTTCTGAGATAGATTGGCATTGGTATGTTTTAATAGCAGAAACACGCAGGTCAAAACACCGAAGAAGCTGCCTTTGCTTGATCGAAACAGATGCGCCGAATGACGATCCAGGTGCTGCAAAAATCGAGAGAACTCGAAAATTTTAATCTGTCCGCTCGTTGGGTCAAATTAAGTGCCTTGGACGTCCCATATGTTGAGTCGATACCGAAGGTAATAAAATTTCGATTATTATGCATAGCGAGCTTTAGTACTATCTTTCCCTCGATCTTTTCTATGTAGAAGCAACATCGCTAAACTGTGCAGCAATGGTGCCTTCTGGAGTCGGGAGAATGCATTCCAAAGCGGAGGCACACCACTGTTATATTGCTGCGACATTCGGAAAAGCTGCTCCAAATCATCAACACAGCGGATGGAAGCGATGCCTGTCGGCTTGTTCAGATTCATCGAACCCATTAAAAATAAATGAAAATAGAGAATAAATAGAAACAAAATAATTAATCATAAATATGTTTTCATTTTTGACAAATTTGAATTGAAAATCTCGTTGAAAAGGCACATGTGGAATCAAGAATGGAACAATTTGTTATTTTGAAAGTTTAATTAGTTGATTCTATTGTAAAATTTCATGTCGATTTGAGAGGAAAATGTTATTTTGAAAAGTTAGCTCTTGTAAAAGTTCTTGCCGATGTGACATGTTTTGAATTGTAGATTTAAGGTGATTATAGAATGAAGCCCGTGGTGAATTTCAAATTCACCACACGTTTATCTACATACATTTTAAAAAGCCCAAATCTGGCGGAATAGTTTTCGTACAGTGCCGAAACTCAAATTATGATTGTTCAGCATAACTAAGACGATCCCCACCGATGTGTATCCAAATGAGTGTCTAGTATAGGAACGAAATGCGTTCATATTTTATTTATGCACTTGTTCTCGCACCGGTTGTTTATATCAAGGTCGTTAAAGTGCAATCATGCTTCGCACCGGTGGTGAATATCCGGTTGCTATTGAGGCAAACACGGAAATAAATAAAATCAGGAAAAAGTTATTATTTATTTTCAAATCTTTCAGAACGCGCTCCAACTTTTGTAATATAAATATGTGCGTAATGCATTTTGTGATTATTAGATTAGCTAGACACACATCTGCTAGGTGGCACTAGCTTATATGCAATAATTTAGTGAGGTGGATATCTCGAGATCTATAAGACTTAGAAAGATTTTGTCTTCTACAAAGTTGTTCGGGTAGCCATAACATTTATGATGGAGACTAGTTTAGTTTGGAATTCATACCCATAGCGGCGCTAGTGTATGAGAAATAACCTGTGAGGTTAAATATTTCTAAATCCATTAGAGTTAGAAAGTGACCATCTTCTACAAAGTTATCCGAATTATCTGTCAGGTTGGTTATTATGTAAGATTTAAAAGGGTAGTCCAAACCAGAAGTTTAGTTTGAAACCGCAATACTCGCTGGCGCTCGAGTTGAGTCGAATCGAGTCAAGTACGAGACACTGAAGATGGCCTTACTGTAGAAGTCGAAATAAGTATCTGTCAAAGGTACAACCAAGTGGGGGAATTAAATGGAATTGTACGAACTCGTCTTATGGCAAGTAGCTTTGTAGAATACGGCAATATTCTGAAAATTCCAGATTTTGAGATATTTAACCTATCAGTTTATTTCTTATACACTAGCGTCGCTAAGCGATTGTGTTTAAAACTAAACTTGCTCGCATCTGATGGCGATGACCAAGTAGCAGAGCAGACACAGCGGACACAGCGAAGGCGATTTCGGATGAGACCGGCGGAATTAATAAACACGCGGAATTAACTTTAGAGAATAGTTTTAATGACGGACTAAATGAAATAACACTTGCTCTTGGCGAATGATAGACGCGAACTGATGTTCGTTAGTAGGCAGTGTTGCCGTTTATGTCGTACAGCTTGGGGTGCACGGAATTATTGTAGCGGAGGGTTGACATCGCTCTCCACAGTAACATGACGGTTTTCACCACCGAACAACTTTGTGGAATACGGCAATATTCTAAAAATTTCAGTTTTCGAAATACCTAACCTAGTAGATTATTTATTATACACTAGCGCCACCAAGCGGTTATATCTTAATCTAAACCTGCGTTGGTCATAATGGTTTTGACCACTCGAACAACTTTGTAGAAGACGGCAATATTCTAAAAATTCCAGATTTCGAGATATCAAACCTATCAGGTTATTTCATATGCACTAGCGCCGCCAAGCGGTTGTATTATTAACTAAACTTGATTTCGTCATAATGGTTTTGACTACCCGAATAACTTTGTAGAAGACGCCAATATTCTAAAAGTTTCAGATTTCGAGATATCAAACCTATCAGGTTATTTCATATGCACTAGCGCCGCCAATCAGTTGAAATCCAAACTAAACTGACCTCCATCACAATGGTTTTGATGATGAATAACCGAACACTTTTTCAGAAGACGGCACATTTTTTATTTATGCGTTACTCTATATTTCCGTGTGATGGTTTGGCAACGGTTGGAGCGGGTCGCCAAATTTGCCAACTCGCTATTCACCGAAGGTTGCGTTTACATTTCCCAAACCCGTTTACCAACGACCGGTGCGAGTTCGCGTCATGATAGAGGTTGATATTTTGGCTTTATTTACGCACTGGTGGGGATCGTCTAAGCAAACGACCTACCATTATTTCAGCTCCATACGCGTTATTGTTCTTTCATCTCGTGCGCTTGAAAAAAATATTGGAAAAGCACGTGGTTTACAAAATGGCCGATTTCTGGCTTCATTCTATAATCACCTTAACAATTCTATACTTTCTACACGGAGAAAAAAATATGGTAGAAACAACCAATTTTTAGTTAACTTCAACCAACATTTTAGGTTGATATATACCCAAACAAATTTTAGTTTCAAATAACCATTGTTAATGGTTGAATCAAACTGCAATGTTAGGTAAACTGTATCGTCTAGCTTTAGGCATATTCAACCAAGATTTTGTTGAAACAACCATAATGATGGTTATCTCATTTTGACAGTAGTTCAAACAAACCAAAACATTGGTTATTTCAAACAATTAATTTAATTTGTTACAACCAAATATTAGTTTAGGACAATACAGCAAATTTGTTTGAATTGACCAATTTGATAGTTGTTATTACATATAAAAAATCGGCTTCCTCCCTACTACCTTACCCCGTAAGCGCCATGTGTTCCCTTCTTATTTATGTTTAAAATACTATAGGGTCAAATAGATTATGATTTTTATTTATGTTCAACATTCATACATAGTATAAAACATAATAAAATGTACAATATTTCTCCGAGTCTGCCATTCACTGAGAAAATTTATTTGGGCAGCTCCTCTCGTCTTTTGACTTCCGCATCCAGTTGTTTTGATTTTTGTACATTATGGAAATATACCGATACTGTAATTGAAAACAAACCAATTCAGCTGGAACGATGGAGACTGGATTTGGGGAGCAACTCAAAAAGATCTGTTTAATGTAGCAGCTTCCATGATGACGATTATCTTCATCATCTCGTACCAACATTTTTTCTCGATTATCGCTTCACAGAACCTAGAGGAAATCAAGAAAAAAAAGTTAGAAGAAAATCACTTTATTTATTTTAATAACAGCTTACCGATGCTTATCTAAATAATATAAAGGTTTCCTATTTCACACTACTCCCGATTGAAATTCGACCCGTATGGGTTTGAAATATGATGATTGTTCCAACTTGGCAAACAAACTGGAAAAATCTAAACAATAAAATAATCATGTTAATTCAACAAATTTCTTCGATTAAATCAACCTCAAATTTTAGTTTGTTTTTAATTGTATACAAGAAAAATGAACTAGCAGGCTATTGGTAAAAACAACCTATTTTATGGTTAAACTCAACTAAAATATTTGCTTGAAATAAACGTGATAATTGGTTAGTTCGAACTAAATAGTTAGTTAGAAACAATCGAAGAAAAATGTGTGATTTAAAGAAAAGTGTACGTTTCAAACGACCAATTTTGATGTGGTAACAAACAAAATTTTAGTTTGAAATTCAACCAACCATTTGGTTGTTTCAAACTAAGGCGATTATTCTCCGTGTACTGAAAATCACTAACTAATTTTCTTAATTTTACCAACGTTTTCTTAACTTTACCAACGATTTTTTTTTGTGTGTACAAGGAAATTCATTTTACTTTAATGGCGGTAAGCTCCAACGAGGATAATACGAGAATCTCGTATTATCCTTGATTTTCATAAGCATCAACCAGTATAATACTCATTTTTAATCTCGGATTAATTCTTAATACGCCGATTTCGGCGTATTAAGAAAATCGGAGATTTTCCTGAAATGGATGCGTGCTTGAATTTTCGAGGGTACGCACACTACTTTACTCTCTTGTCAACTTGTCTCTTGACGACGAACATCCCAAAACAAAAACAAAAGTGGCGAGCTGCAGCTGTACAAGGAAGAATTATTTTTGTATTTATTTTCCTGCCTACCGCTATGTAATTCATCCTTACAATGTTGGTAAGTAGCATTTAAGCAAAATATGGGAAAAATTAAATTATATTCAGATGCTTTTGTGACCATTCTCATCCTTGCTTGCATTATTCTCCATCAATTACAGACTAGCGCATCCCAGCCGGAATCTCGTTCTCGTTGCACAAGAGGACTGTATGCTCCTAAACACCCGGGCCTGAAGACAATCCCGAACGTACACGACAAGAGGATGCAGTTGCTCAAGTCGAAGAACTTCGTCAAAGAGCAGTTCGCCCGGCGCCACTACTAATGGTGGGCAATGAGTTCTCACGATCGTATCAGTAGCTGCCCTGGAGATTGTGCCATCGACGCTGAAGCGCGCTGCCCGTTCGAAGCCCCAGTGAGTCCGTGCTGCCGCTGGACCCCGTTCCGGCGATGCTGGACGGGAGTTGAAGACCGCCAGAGTTACCGCCGCATCCAGCACTTTGGAGGAACAGACAATAAAGGGGATGTCGGTACCGGAGCCATAGATCTCGAGTTCCGTGGTCCATTCGGACGTGGGCCGAGCCACAGTAAGACACGGATTGATTCCATTTGTGTAAATTTTATAATGAAAAGTGTGATCTTAGAGAAACATGCTAATTATAAGCGCTTATTATAATATGTGTACATATAAAGACCTGAAAATATAGCATTTTTCTTATTTCTTGAAGAAATCTCAAAAGTGATAAGCACTAATGCACGCAATTGATTTCATTAAAGTGAACTAAACTAAACCATAAAAGCGTACAACAAAGATCAAAATTTTCTAGATGCCCGGGAGGAGTTTATAGAATTTGAAGAATAATTTCCTAAATGATTTTACTACAGCAACTTCTCAGTGATCCCACACCAAATTGAGTATCATCATCCGCCATTGGACACGATCTTGGGCGAATCTAACTGGAATACTTTCTACACGTGGTACGTATGGTACATGCAGCGGCGTGAGATGCTATTTTCCTGTTTACCGCCGAGAATTGACCACAACATCTCACGCTCAAATACTCCGAAACTTTTCCGATCAGTCTTTAACTTGTCTTGTCTAGCACCATAAGCAAGGGTAGTACAAAACGGAACCTTTCAAATACCTATAATTCCACTCTCTTTTAGTTGCCATCTGGCAACCTAGTATGTATTCCTTTCAATATCCTCCAATTCTATGCTAAAAATTCTGGGAATCCCTGAGAAATTTCAGAAATTCCTGAAAATTCTTTTGAAATCCTGGGCATTCCAAATGAAATCTGGGGATTCAAAAATAAAAACTGGGAAAGTGCTGGGAATTTCAAAAGAATTCTAAGAACTCCAATAAGATTAAGGAAATTTCAGAAAAACTCTGGGAAATCCTAAAGTAATTTAGGGAATTCATTAGTAATTCTTGAATTACGTCGAAATTGGCAATCCCCTGAATTTACCAGGAATGTCCGAATTGAACAATTTCCAATTTCTTTCCGAATTTACTGAAGGTGTCTTGGTATTTATGAAGATTTCTGGGAATTAATGATAAGTTTTGGGATTTGCTGTGAAGTTTTTTGCATTGCTTAAGAGTCCTGAAAATTTTTGGAGAGTGCTTGGCATTGCAGAGGAGTTCTGAGAAATTTTGAGGCTTACTAGGAAATACTGATAATTTCTGTAAATTGTTGTGCAGTTCTGAGAATTTCTCAGGGTTTCTGGGAATGCATGAGGAATTTTGCAAATTGCTAAGGAGCCTTGAAAACTTCTGGGTATACCTGAAGAATTCTGTGAGTCTGAGGGTTCCTGGAAATTGATAAGGAGTTTTGGGAATTGCTAAGGAGCTCTGTGAATTTATGGGGAGTGCTTGTACTTGCTCAGGAGTGCTTATTATTGCTAATGAGTTCTGAAAATTTCTAAGGAGTTCTGTGTATTCATGAGGGTATTTGGGAGTTTCTGAGAAGTTATGCAAAATGCTGAGGAGTTCTGGTGGTTTTCGAGGAGTTCCTCCACGGTCTCCTCTTTGTGTTGCTCCAGAATCTGGAATTCCTACAGAATCTCCTACTAGAGTTCCTGCAAAATCTGCTCCTGGGAATCTTTCAGAATATCCTCTTGGATGGCCTGGATGGAATTCAAGGAAATCCTTGAGGAAAACTTTTTCCAGGAATTGGATTTTTAAGGTTTTTCCCCTACAGTTCTTTCATGATATCTTTCTGAAGTCCTTCCAGTACAATTCCTCCAGGATCTCTTTTGCAAGTTTCTCCAGGATCTTTTTCTGGAGATCCTCTATGATCTATTCCTGAAGTTTGTCTATCTTTTCCTTTTGAAATTCTTTCAAGTTCTCCATTTGCAGTTCTTTCAAGATGTTCACATGGAGTTTCTCCTGTACCTCTTCCTGATACCCCTCCAGGACCGCTTCCTGGAGTTCCTGCAGAACCTTTTCCAGTTCTCCAGGATTTCTTCTCCAAGATTATTCTGGTTCCTTCAGGATTTTTTTTGACGTTCCTCCAGGACATTCTCCTTGAGTTCCTCCAGGGTATTCTCCTGAAGTTCCATCAGGATCTCTACCTAGGACCCCAGGATCTCTCTAGAATATTAGATCTAGAAGGGAATTCTAGGAGAAGATCCTGGGAGTACATCAGGATTAGCTCCTTGAGGAACTCCAAGTAAAGAGATTGGAAGAGTTCAACGAAAAAAACCTGAAGGAGCTCCAGAAGAAAATCTTGAAGGAACTTCAGGATGAACTCTAACTTTAGGAGGAGATTCTGGAGAAACTCCAGGAGGAGATCCTTGAGGAACTCCAGGACGTGAACCTGAAGGAGCTCCAGGAGAAGAATCTGGAGAAGCTACAGGAGAAGAAACTGGATAAGCTCCAGAAGATGTATCTGGAGGAATTCCAGGAGGCGATCTTGCAAGGACTTGGAGAAACTCGAGAAAAAGATTCTGTTGGAACTCCATGAGAAGAACCTGAATGATCTCCAGAAGCAGATCCTGATGGAATTCCAGAAGAAGATCATTAAAGGACAACAGGAGCAGACCCTGGAGGAATTTCAGGAGAAGATCCTGGAGGAACTACAGGAGAAGATCCTGGAGGAACTCCAGGAGAAGATCCTGAAGAAACTCCAGGAGAAGATCCTAGAGAAACTCCATGAGAAGATTCTGGAGAAGATCCTGGAGGAACTTCAGGAGAAGACCATGAAGAAACTCCATGAGAAGATCATGTAGGAACTCTATGAGACGATCATGTAGAAACTCCAGGAGAAGATCCTGCAGGAGAGATACTTTAGGAGAATATCCTAAAGAAACTCCAAGAGAAGATACTGGAGAAACTACATGAGAAGATTCTGGAGGAACTTAGTAAATAGATCCTGGAGGAACTCCAAAAGGAGATCTTATAGGAACCTCAGGAGCAGATCCTATAGGAGCTCCAGGAGAGAGTCCTAGAAAAGAACTTGGAGGAGCTCCAGGAGGCGACCCTGGAGGAACTCCATGAAAAGATTCTGGAGAACCCCATAAGGAGATCCTGGAGGAACTCTTTGAGGATAACCTGGAGGACCTCCATGAAGAAGATCCTGGAGAAACTCCATGAAGGAGATCCTGGAGAAACTCCAGGAGGAGAGGAACTCCGGAAGGAGATCCTGGAGGAATTCCGGGAGGAGATTCTGGAGGAATTTAGTAAATAGATCCAGGAGGAACTCCAAAAGGAGATCCTATAGGAACTTCAGGAGCTCCAGGAGAGAGTCCTAGAAAAGAACTTGGAGGAGCTCCAGGAGACGACCCTGGAGGAACTCCATGAAAAGATTCTGGAGGAACCCCATAAGGAGATCCTGGAGGAACTCTTTGAGGATAACCTATAGGAACTCCATGAAGAAGATCCTGGAGAAACTCCATGAAGGAGATCCTGGAGAAACTCCAGGAGGAGAGGAACTCCGGAAGGAGATCCTGGAGGAATTCCGGGAGGAGATTCTGGAGGAACTTAGTAAATAGATCCTGGAGGAACTCCAAAAGGAGATCCTATAGGAACTTCAGGAGCAGATCCTATAGGAGCTCCAGGAGCAGATCCTATAGGAGCTCCAGGAGAGAGTCCTAGAAAAGAACTTGGAGGAGCTCCAGGAGACAACCCTGGAGGAACTCCATGAAAAGATTCTGGAGGAACCCCATAAGGAGATCCTGGAGGAACTCTTTGAGGATAACCTGGAGGAGATCCTGGAGGAACTCCAGGAGGAGATCCTGGAGGAACTCCAGGAGGAGATCCTGGAGGAACTCCAGGAGGAGATCCTGGAGGAACTCCAGGAGGAGATCCTGGAGGAACTCCAGGAGGAGATCCTGGAGGAACTCCAGGAGGAGATCCTGGAGGAACTCCAGGCGGAGATCCTGGAGGAACTCCAGGCGGAGATCCTGGAGGAGATCCTGGAGGAACTCCAGGCGGAGATCCTGGAGGAACTCCAGCCGGAGATCCTGGAGGAACTCCAGCCGGAGATCCTGGAGGAACTCCAGGCGGAGATCCTGGAGGAACTCCAGGCGGAGATCCTGGAGAAACTCCAGGCGGAGATCCTGGAGGAACTCCAGGAGGAGATCCTGGAGGAACTCCAGGCGGAGATCCTGGAGGAACTCCAGGCGGAGATCCTGGAGGAACTCCAGGCGGAGATCCTTGAGGAGCTCCAGGAGGAGATCCTTGAGGAACTCCAGGAGGAGATTCTGGAGGAGCTCCAGGAGGAGATTCTGAAGGAACTCCAGGAGGAGATTCTGGAGGATCTCCAGGAGGAGATCTTGGAGGAACTCCAGGAGGAGATTCTGGAGGAACTCCAGGAGGAGCTTCTGGAGGAACTCCAGGAGGAGATTCTGGAGGAACTCCAGGAGGAGATTCTGGAGGAACTCCAGGAGGAGATCCTGGAGGAACTCCAGGAGGTGATCCTGGAGGAACTTCAGGAGGGGATTCTGGAGGAACTCCAGGAGGAGATTCTGGAGGAAATCCAAAAGGAGATTCTGGAGGAACTCCAGGAGGAGATCTTGGAGTTCCTCCAGGATCTTCTCCTGTAGTTCCTTCAGGATCTTCTTCTGGAGTTCCATCAGGATCTGCTCCTAGAGTTCCTTCGGGATTTGCTCTTGGAGTTCCTTCAGGGTCTTCTTTCAAAGTTTCGTGGAGTTCTTTCAGATACATCTTCTTGAGCTTCTCTAGATTTTTCTCCTGGATCTTCTCCAGAGATAGATTCTCTGTTGGAGATACTTCAGGTTTACCTCGTTGAGTTCATCAAGGATCTCCTCCTGGGGTTTCTCCAAAATCTCCTCCCAAACTTAGAGTTCATCCTGAAGTTCCTTCAAGATCTTCTCCTGGAGGTCCTTCAGGTTTTTTCGTTGAACTCTTCCAATCTCTTTACCTGGAGTTCCTCAAGGAGCTAATCCTGGAGTACTCCCTGGCTCTTCTCCTGGAGTTCCTACTAGATCTAATACTGGAGTTCCCCCAGGAACCCTACTTCAAATTCCTCCATGAGTTCCATGAGCCCCATGAGGATCTGCTCCAGGAGCAGATCCTGATGGAACTCTAGGAGAAGGTCCTGGAGAAACTCTATGAGGAGATCCTAGAGTAATTCCTAGAGCATATCCTGGAGGAACTTCAGGAATGGACCCTGGTGGATCCTGGAGGAATTCCATGAGGAGATCTGAATGGAAATCCTGGAGAAGATTCTGGAGGAACTCCAAGAGCAGATTCTGAAGGAACTCCAGGAGCAGATCCTGATGGAACTTCAGGAGCAGATTCTGATGGAACTCCAGGAGAAAATACTGGAGGAACTCCAGGAGAACATCCTGGAGGATCTCCAGAAGAAGAATCTGGAGGAACTCCATGAGAAGATCATGGAGAAACTTCAGGAGAAAATCGTTGAAAAACTGGAGAACTGGAGAAACTCCAGAAGATCATGGAGAAGATCCTGAAGAAACTCCAGGAGAAGATCCTGGAGAAACTCCAGAAGAAGATCCTGGAGAAACTCCAGAAGAAGATCGTAGAGAAACTCCAGAAGAAGATCCTGGAGAAAATCCAGAAGAATATCCTGGAGAAACTTAGTGAGCAGATCCTGGAGTAACTCCAACATCATATCCAGAAACTCCAGAAGAAGATCCTAGAGAAACTCCAGAAGAAGATCCTGGAGAAACTCCAGAAGAAAATCCTGGAGAAACTCAGTGAGCAGACTCTGGAGTAACGCCAAGAGCATATCCTGGAGGAACTACATGAGCAGATCTTGGTGGATCTCCAGAAGCAGATTCTGGAGCAACTTCAGGAATATATCTTGGAGAAACACCAACAGGAGATCCTGAAGGGAAACCAACAGGAGCTCCTGGAGTAACTCCAGCTGGAAATTCTAGAGGAACTCTAAAAATAAATCCTAGCGGAAACCTAGAAGCGAATTTCAAATAAATTCCAAGAGAAGATCCTTGCGAAATTCCATGAGATTTCCTCCTTCCTGGAGGAAGTTCAGGAGGAGATTCAAAAGGAGATTCTGGAGCAGTTCCAAAAGGAGGTCCTGGAAGAGATCCTAGAAGAACTCTAGTAGGCTCTAATTGTTGAGTTTCTCTAGGATCTCATTCTTGAGTTTCCCCATTATATCTTCCCAGCGATTCCTCTCTTTCTGGTGATCTGGAGTTTTTTCAGGTTCTCCTTCTGGAGTTTCTCTTCTTCAGGAGTACCTCCAGGACCTGATCCTGGATTTCCTCCAGTATCTCATCGGCGGGAGATCGTGAAAGATATATAGCAGGAGATTAGGCTCGATTCTAATAAAAATTTCAAAAAGTGGTGTTGGACGAACTTCAGGATCTCCTCCTGATGTACCTCCAGGATCTTTTCTGAATTTTCTAGGATCTTCTCCTGGAGTTCCTATTGGATCCTCTTCTAGAGTTCCTTCTGGTTTTCCTCTAGGACTTCCTGCTGGAACTCCTCAATGATCTATTGCTGGAGTTACTCCATAGTCTCTTGCTGCAGTTCCTCCAGGTTCTTCTGCTGGAGTTCCTTCAGGATCTTCAACTGGAGCTGGAGATCGGGACAGGATTCTGCATCTTGGAGGAACTCCAGGACGACATGGAGGAACTTCAGGAAAAGATGCTGGAAGCACTAATTGTGGAGATTTTGGAGGAATTCCAGGAGGAGGTCTCAGAAGAACTCCAGGAAGGGAACCTGAAAGAATTCCCAAAGGTGATATTGGACGGAAACCAGAGAAAGATCCAAGAAGAACTTCTAGGATCTTATAAAAACTTCAAGAGGAAATCTTTGAGAAACTCCATGAAGAGATCCTGAAAGAACTCCAGGAGAAGATACTTAAAAGTTTTTCTGTGATAACCATTCCGACCCGACAAAGGACATTTTGTAGTGGAACTTCTGGAGAAACTCCGACTACATGAAGAGTTCCTGGAGGGATTTAAGCAAAAAGGAATTTTAGAAAGAGCCTTAGGAGGAATGCTAGAAAAAATAAGGAGTTATTCCTTTAAAAAATCAAGGATCAATCAAACAAGTAATTGCAAAAAAGGGCCAATTCCGGAGAAAATCCTTCAGAAATTACTGAAGAAACTGCGAAGAGAATAGCCGGATGAACTTCAAGAAGAGATCCTTCAGGAATTACACGAAGAGTTTCTTAAACGATCCACGAAAAAATTTCTGAAGAAAAATAGGATGCCTCTGAAATTAGTGGAGGAATTCCTAGAAGAATTCAAGTTGGAATATCAGGATGCAGAATATCAGAATTTCTTATATTTCCTCAGGAATACCTATAGGCCTTCTTCCAGTGATTACTGTAGTAATTCTTCTAGGGATTCCGCCAAGTTATTTTTTCTAGAAGTCTATAATGATTCATCGTGGAATTCCTTTTAAAACTCTTCCTGAATTTCTAAAAAAGTCTTCAGAAATTCCTCCTGAAGTTTCGCAGGATTAATTTCTGGTAGTCTTTAGCAATTGCTCAAGCTTCTCTCAGGAGTATTCAGGAGAAATTAACATACGCGATACTTTGGTGTACTTTAAGGAAGACGCAATATCAATCAAACGCTGATGGTGAATAGTATTTCTTTCAATAAGGTTTTTTCCAAAACTGCATAAATAATTTATCAATCACTTTCTTTGGATCATTTTGATAGTATCAACACATTTCTACTATTGATCATTTCGTTAATCATTTCTTTGTTTAGTTGCAATTCGTAATGAACCGATGAATTGTTCTAAAACCGGCTGCTGAGTTGAAGCACTACTGGAAATTCCCAGCTGAAAATCATTCGTCAAACTAAGTACCATCACGGGCCCTTGATTTCGCCGATCAGCGTTACGACAGACGTCAAATTTATCGGGCTTCTGCCGGAAGAGGTGGTCAGCGCATAAAAAATATCCGTGTGCGAATCCGCAGTCCGATTCTCGATTGATCATCCTTTTGATTATACTTTTGGATACGCCATAAAAAAGTAAATTCATCCGTAGGTCATGCAATCCGAAAATCGCCGGCACAGAGTATCTCTGTAGGAAAGGATCGGATCTTGCCATCCTAGTTATATTCCGCTTGCTGTATGTTTTAAATAAACCAATATAAAACTGGAGTCATCTAATTATTAATAATAATTACCTTGTATACCTATATCAATTATTAAATTACGCAAATCAAACAGAAATTGTGAGCACCGATTAAAACCACTTCATAAAAAATCTGCCTGGACAAAACATAAACAAAATCAGCTGGCCAGTTTGCACTGCCGCCCTCGTCTCACGCACACATCATTAGTATGGCTGCGTTCTTAAAATTTGTTACCGGTTTGGTGCTTACCGTTCGAAGTATTAACTTTAATACTGGATTAAAGAAAATCCAGATTAAATCTGGTATTATCCTCGTTGGAGCTTACCGCCATAAATGTTGTGGCGCCATCTCGTTCAAACAGCACCTTTGTCTTTGCCTTATAGGACGAGACCAGTGGCATTCTAGCTAAAATTCCGCTTGAGGCCCTTTCAAATCATTTCAACAACACTTGTACACCTGCTGGTATAAATTGCGATATTGACACTACCAAACGAGAGGTGGCAATGCTGCGTATATCAATGTAATTTTGCATATACAGCAGTGACAACTGTTGTTGAATGGCGTAAGTTTTGAATGTTGCTTTTGTACACTCTAGGTGGAGAGCAGCCATAAAGAAATTTGTAGTAAACCGCTTGAGTTTAGTATGGAGCTGTAATCAGATCTCATTTATTATTTAAAGTTGCAAAATACAATAAGGGTATAAAAAATCAGAAAAAAATTTGTAGCTTTTCTACCTAGGTCACATATCGCTGTGATGCGTAGTTAGTGAGAACGGGTGATTTGTCCATACAAGAAAATTCATTTTACTACAAATGTTGTGGCGCCATCTCTTTCAACCAGCACCTTTGGCCCTGTCCTATTATAATTCTGACAGCGCGCGTTAATGGGCTTTGCTTTGGTTATTGCTATATTTTGGATGCGAGGGCTGGCAGTCGAGACATTCTACTCTCTTAGTAAGGGTTGGTGACACCGACCTGAAACGGTAAGTAAGCTAAGAGCAAGATTACCGGTGGTGAGTATAAGCCGTTTGGCAGCGCAGTATCACTACTTGACACTTTACCGGTCGCTACTAAACACGCTGCTATAACAGTAACGCGACTGACAGGTGACCAAATTTGGTAGCGCGATAAGAGCGCTGCTATTTGATGAACTGTCAACTGTCAAACGTCACCGGTACGGAATACAGCAACCAAATTGAGAGCCGATAATAGTGACCGATACGGAAACGAGTGACGAAACGAAATGAAAGCGCTGCGCGGGTGATTAAAATGCTCGCGATCGATAATGATGCTCTAATGGCTAGGCTAAAAGATATTTTAGTTACCAGATAAAGATTGTCGCTGTCGTCGCTGTCCGGAACATCTTTTGCTGGCGACGATAGGGGATCTAAATGTCAATGAAGGAAAAATACATACGATTTGACAGTTAGGTACCACACATGTTTCGGACAGCAGAACAAAGGAAACCGAAGCGACAATCTTTATCTAGTAACTAAAATATCTTTTGCTAGGCTGTTTTCCATCCCATAAAACCATAGCGGACTTTGTAGCACGCCGTCCAATCCTGCCACCCAGTTTTTCCAACTGGGTGGGAGTAGGCTCAGATGATAAATCCTGACTAGCGCTGATCTTGCTCTGAACTGAACACGAAGTGTCAACCCTCGCATGGCCTCCCTGGTACCTCGACAAGCATAGATAACCACGGAATCACAAAGGCAACTACTTCAGTGGAATTCGACCGCGACGATAGCTGCAAGGGGGACCCAATTGCTATGAAGTCTTATCATAACAAAAAATAAAGTGAAGCGTCCGACAACAAGGTGGATCCTTTTGGCAACAGACATCACCTCAATTCGTCGAGCTGAGTCGATCGGTATATAATACTATGGGTCTCCGGGCCTTCTATAAAAAGTTTGTTTTTTGGAGCGATCATATAGCCTTTACGTATACTTAGTATACGAGAAAGGCAAAAATGTAGGTACATCGTTGCGATTGATTTTTCTGATGCTGTAACTAAGCGATTGTGTTTTGTACATCGAAGAAATTTCTTCTCGGATCAGCTTTCTTTTGTATAGAAAGTTGGTCTTGCAAAGAACAGATTTATTTTAAACAATGCGCCTTCCTAATCACAAACAGCAACAAAACCTAATAAGAATCTTGAAAGAAAGATTCACTTGACTGCTACGAATGCCATCCATGCTCGCCGCTCTCCACGATATCTCGAACGAAATGGCTCGCGCGCCCGGTAAAGCAACTTTGTTATCTATATACATAAAAATGAATTTCTGTCTGTCTGAACCTTATAGACTCGGAAACCACTAAACCGATCAGCGAGAAAATTTGTATACAGAGGTTTTTGGGGTCGGGGAGGTTCTTAAGATGGTTTGAACCCCCTCCCCCTTCTTGAAAGGGGGGCTCCCATACAAATGGAACAGAAATTTCTGCATAATTCGTGAACTAACTAAATAATAAATCAATTTTAGGCGAAACGAAGTTCGTCGGGCCTGCTAGTAGTAAATAAATGTGCATATTCTGCGTGTCGTATGAGGTAAGGCGTTTCGAATGAACTGACAATTGTCGATACCGCCATTTGAATTACACGGTCGTCTCACGTGAGACGTGTTGAAATCGACAATTATTATTGTCGACTCATACGAGACGCAGAATAAGCACAAAAGTAAACCCTCTAGCCCCGCCCCGTTGCGTTGGTGAGTGTTACGGAACGTACACACGGTCAAGCAGTTTGACCAACATTGACTCCACCACGCGTTTATTGAAACAAATTTACCAACAGCTCAAATAAATGCTCAAACATGTTCGGTGACTCCGACTCCGCCTATGACTACTCAAACCAAAATCAAACCGTTTTAATTTTTTCCAACCGAGCCGCCAACTGTCAAATGGTTGTTCGAACAACTTCACACACGTTCAAACAAAGCAGCAACCGAAGCGTTTTCTTGGGGGCGGAGCCAACGTTCGTCAAACTGCTTGACTGGTATGTACGCTGCATTCGCGACTACGAAGGTAAATTCTTCACGCACAGTCTGACAGTTCCTTATGGGATTTTACTGTGGAGGAACAAGAAGGGGTGATTGGCGGCCATGTTCACGCACAGTCTGACAGATAGCAATGAGTTTTTGTCATAAGAGTGAGTAGATGCATTACCTTCGTATTCGCGAATTGTGGTTGCACATAATATTCGCACTCATATCGATTAACAAAGAGGCGGGATTGGTCGTGTGGTCGTCATCGTTAGCATCAGCAGCACACAAGCGAAATTTTCTCGCAATATTCGGACTCTCGGTTGTGTGTTGCGGTCGTGACAGCAACGCGGTGTGATACATCTGCAACGGTGGCGACTAAAGTGCCATCGATTGGCCATCATCAGTGTAAGCCACAATTATTGATAAGAATTGTTATTGATTCGTAAAGCACTATAGAAGGAAAGATTGAGTCGAGACGAGTTTTGTTCAAAGTGCATATTATTCGCTAGATGACGGCAGTTAGGGCGATGACATACTGACGCATCGAGCGATGCGGAGCGCGTCCAAGCACTCGTAAAGCAGAATATCAACAAGAGAAACTCTTTTGTCTTGGACACGTTCGCGCACGCACAGATCGGAGGTGCGTATGCTTATATCGGGAGTAGCGTTGTCTATTATCCGATACGGCGCACCAGCGTGGTCCAAGGTGTTGGAATATCCAAGGGCTTGACGATCCCTCCCCAGGCCATCTGCGAGTTGTGGGGCTTGCCTAGGATGTGGTGGGGTTTGACAGTGGGCCCTGTTAAACCTCTATAAAAAGCTGCATGTATCCGCAAGTAGGCCCCACCAAAGCGACCGTGTGCCGCTCAAAGCGCACAAGCCCAAGTCCTGGTGTTAGGTGGGACGCTAAACAGCCCTGACACGACGGCCCTCCGACGAGACAGGAGGTTTGCGCAGGCCCAATAAGCCGCCTAGAAAACCAATCATTACGAACAATATAAGAGATAATGCGACTCGATATAATCGGCAAAGACCTAGGCGACGAATACAGGATCACGATTGCAAGCTTGGAACATGGAATTGCAAGTCGCTAGGTTTCGCAGGTTGCGACAGGATGATCTACGATGAATTACATCCCCGCAACTTCGACGTCGTGGCGCTGCAGGAGATTTGCAGAAAGGACAGAAAGTGTGGAAAAGCGGGCATCGAGCGGCTACTTTCTACCAAAGCTGTGGCACCACCAACGAGCTGGGAACCGGCTTCATAGTGCTGGGTAAGATGCGCCAACGCGTGATTGGGTGGCAGCCAATCAACGCAAGGATGTGCAAGCTGAGGATTAAAGGCCGTTTCTTCAACTATAGCATCATCAACGTGCACTGCCCACACGAAGGGAGACCCGACGACGAGAAAGAAGCGTTCTACGCACAGCTGGAGCAGACATACGATGGATGCCCACTGCGGGACGTTAAAATCGTCATCGGTGACATGAACGCACAGGTAGGAAGGGAGGAAATGTATAGACCGGTCATCGGACCGGATAGTCTGCACACCGTATCGAATGACAACGGCCAACGATGCATAAACTTCGCAGCCTCCCGCGGAATGGTAGTCCGAAGCACCTTCTTTCCTCGCAAAAATATCCACAAGGCCACATGGAGATTGTCGTGACTTCACGTCCGTACACCAACGCAACCGTTTCAAAACTGACTTGATTCGTACTCCTCTCTGCATACACGCTCAAGTACGAATACTTAGTTCAACCATTCAGACCTATCCAGATCAACTTTCGAAATGAGCTGCATACATTTTTTACTCTACATCATACAATCTCTACATTCACCTTCTCCTCTACTCCTGCCAATTTCCGCAATCTAAAGGAAAAAACATCATTCCAGCATCAAAATCAGAAAATATTGAACTTTTTCTCACGCCCTTATTTACACATTCTAACTCTCGATGACTAACAGTTGCCGATTTCGGTCATGCCTTCTTGGGTTGAGTGTTCCAAGCTCAAAATATCCTTCCAGCATCAAAATCAGAAAATATTGAACTTTTTCTCATGCCCTTATTTACACATTCTAACTCTCGATGACTAACAGTTGCCGATTTCGGTCATGCCTTCTTGGGTTGAGTGTTCCAAGCTCAAAATATCCTTCCAGCATCAAAATCAGAAAATATTGAACTTTTTCTCATGCCCTTATTTACACATTCTAACTCTCGATGACTAACAGTTGCCGATTTCGGTCATGCCTTCTTGGGTTGAGTGTTCCAAGCTCAAAATATCCTTCCAGCATCAAAATCAGAAAATATTGAACTTTTTCTCACGCCCTTATTCACACATTCTGACTATCGATGACTAACAGTTGCCGATTTCGGTCATGCCTTCTTGGGTTGAGTGTTCCAAGCTCAAAATATCCTTCCAGCATCAAAATCAGAAAATATTGAACTTTTTCTCATGCCCTTATTTACACATTCTGACTATCGATGACTAACAGTTGCCGATTTCGGTCATGCCTTCTTGGGTTGAGTGTTCCAAGCTCAAAATATCCTTCTAGCATCAAAATCAGAAAATATTGAACTTTTCTCATGCCCTTATTTACACATTCTAACTCTCGATGACTAACAGTTGCCGATTTCGGTCATGCCTTCTTGGGTTGAGTGTTCCAAGCTCAAAATATCCTTCCAGCATCAAAATCAGAAAATATTGAACTTTTTCTCATGCCCTTATTTACACATTCTAACTCTCGATGACTAACAGTTGCCGATTTCGGTCATGCCTTCTTGGGTTGAGTGTTCCAAGCTCAAAACATCCTTCCAGCATCAAAATCAGAAAATATTGAACTTTTCTCACGCCCTTATTCACACATTCTGACTATCGATGACTAACAGTTGCCGATTTCGGTCATGCCTTCATGGGTTGAGTGTTCCAAGCTCAAAATATCCTTCCAGCATCAAAATCAGAAAGTATTGAACTTTTCTCATGCCCTTATTCACACATTCTGACTATCGATGACTAACAGTTGCCGATTTCGGTCATGCCTTCTTGGGTTGAGTGTTCCAAGCTCAAAATATCCTTCCAGCATCAAAATCAGAAAATATTGAACTTTTTCTCATGCCCTTATTTACACATTCTAACTCTCGATGACTAACAGTTGCCGATTTCGGTCATGCCTTCTTGGGTTGAGTGTTCCAAGCTCAAAATATCCTTCCAGCATCAAAATCAGAAAATATTGAACTTTTTCTCACGCCCTTATTCACACATTCTGACTATCGATGACTAACAGTTGCCGATTTCGGTCATGCCTTCATGGGTTGAGTGTTCCAAGCTCAAAATATCCTTCCAGCATCAAAATCAGAAAGTATTGAACTTTTTCTCATGCCCTTATTTACACATTCTGACTATCGATGACTAACAGTTGCCGATTTCGGTCATGCCTTCTTGGGTTGAGTGTTCCAAGCTCAAAATATCCTTCCAGCATCAAAATCAGAAAATATTGAACTTTTTCTCATGCCCTTATTTACACATTCTAACTCTCGATGACTAACAGTTGCCGATTTCGGTCATGCCTTCTTGGGTTGAGTGTTCCAAGCTCAAAATATCCTTCCAGCATCAAAATCAGAAAATATTGAACTTTTTCTCATGCCCTTATTTACACATTCTAACTCTCGATGACTAACAGTTGCCGATTTCGGTCATGCCTTCTTGGGTTGAGTGTCCCAAGCTCAAAATATCCTTCCAGCATCAAAATCAGAAAATATTGAACTTTTTCTCACGCCCTTATTCACACATTCTGACTATCGATGACTAACAGTTGCCGATTTCGGTCATGCCTTCATGGGTTGAGTGTTCCAAGCTCAAAATATCCTTCCAGCATCAAAATCAGAAAGTATTGAACTTTTTCTCATGCCCTTATTTACACATTCTGACTATCGATGACTAACAGTTGCCGATTTCGGTCATGCCTTCTTGGGTTGAGTGTTCCAAGCTCAAAATATCCTTCCAGCATCAAAATCAGAAAATATTGAACTTTTTCTCACGCCCTTATTCACACATTCTGACTATCGATGACTAACAGTTGCCGATTTCGGTCATGCCTTCATGGGTTGAGTGTTCCAAGCTCAAAATATCCTTCCAGCATCAAAATCAGAAAGTATTGAACTTTTTCTCATGCCCTTATTTACACATTCTGACTATCGATGACTAACAGTTGCCGATTTCGGTCATGCCTTCTTGGGTTGAGTGTTCCAAGCTCAAAATATCCTTCCAGCATCAAAATCAGAAAATATTGAACTTTTTCTCATGCCCTTATTTACACATTCTGACTATCGATGACTAACAGTTGCCGATTTCGGTCATGCCTTCTTGGGTTGAGTGTTCCAAGCTCAAAATATCCTTCCAGCATCAAAATCAGAAAATATTGAACTTTTTCTCATGCCCTTATTTACACATTCTAACTCTCGATGACTAACAGTTGCCGATTTCGGTCATGCCTTCTTGGGTTGAGTGTTCCAAGCTCAAAATATCCTTCCAGCATCAAAATCAGAAAATATTGAACTTTTTCTCATGCCCTTATTTACACATTCTGACTATCGATGACTAACAGTTGCCGATTTCGGTCATGCCTTCTTGGGTTGAGTGTTCCAAGCTCAAAATATCCTTCCAGCATCAAAATCAGAAAATATTGAACTTTTTCTCATGCCCTTATTTACACATTCTAACTCTCGATGACTAACAGTTGCCGATTTCGGTCATGCCTTCTTGGGTTGAGTGTTCCAAGCTCAAAATATCCTTCCAGCATCAAAATCAGAAAATATTGAACTTTTTCTCACGCCCTTATTCACACATTCTGACTATCGATGACTAACAGTTGCCGATTTCGGTCATGCCTTCATGGGTTGAGTGTTCCAAGCTCAAAATATCCTTCCAGCATCAAAATCAGAAAGTATTGAACTTTTTCTCATGCCCTTATTTACACATTCTGACTATCGATGACTAACAGTTGCCGATTTCGGTCATGCCTTCTTGGGTTGAGTGTTCCAAGCTCAAAATATCCTTCCAGCATCAAAATCAGAAAATATTGAACTTTTTCTCACGCCCTTATTCACACATTCTGACTATCGATGACTAACAGTTGCCGATTTCGGTCATGCCTTCTTGGGTTGAGTGTTCCAAGCTCAAAATATCCTTCCAGCATCAAAATCAGAAAATATTGAACTTTTTCTCACGCCCTTATTCACACATTCTGACTATCGATGACTAACAGTTGCCGATTTCGGTCATGCCTTCTTGGGTTGAGTGTTCCAAGCTCAAAATATCCTTCCAGCATCAAAATCAGAAAATATTGAACTTTTTCTCATGCCCTTATTTACACATTCTAACTCTCGATGACTAACAGTTGCCGATTTCGGTCATGCCTTCTTGGGTTGAGTGTTCCAAGCTCAAAACATCCTTCCAGCATCAAAATCAGAAAATATTGAACTTTTTCTCACGCGCTTATTTACACATGCTGACTCTCAATAACTAACAGTTGCCGATTTCGGTCATGCCTTCTTGGGTTGAGTGTTCCAAGCTCAAAATATCCTTCCAGCATCAAAATCAGAAAATATTGAACTTTTTCTCACGCCCTTATTCACACATTCTGACTATCGATGACTAACAGTTGCCGATTTCGGTCATGCCTTCTTGGGTTGAGTGTTCCAAGCTCAAAATATCCTTCCAGCATCAAAATCAGAAAATATTGAACTTTTTCTCATGCCCTTATTTACACATTCTAACTCTCGATGACTAACAGTTGCCGATTTCGGTCATGCCTTCTTGGGTTGAGTGTTCCAAGCTCAAAACATCCTTCCAGCATCAAAATCAGAAAATATTGAACTTTTTCTCATGCCCTTATTTACACATTCTAACTCTCGATGACTAACAGTTGCCGATTTCGGTCATGCCTTCTTGGGTTGAGTGTTCCAAGCTCAAAATATCCTTCCAGCATCAAAATCAGAAAATATTGAACTTTTTCTCATGCCCTTATTTACACATTCTAACTCTCGATGACCAACAGTTGCCGATTTCGGTCATGCCTTCTTGGGTTGAGTGTTCCAAGCTCAAAACATCCTTCCAGCATCAAAATCAGAAAATATTGAACTTTTTCTCACGCGCTTATTTACACATGCTGACTCTCAATAACTAACAGTTGCCGATTTCGGTCATGCCTTCTTGGGTTGAGTGTTCCAAGCTCAAAATATCCTTCCAGCATCAAAATCAGAAAATATTGAACTTTTTTCTTACATCCTTATTTACACATTCTGTCTCTCTATGACTAACAGCTGCCGCTTCTGGCCATGTGTTCCAAGCTCAAAATATCCTTCCAGCATCTATTTCTAAAAATAATGATTTTGTTTTTGCGCCCTCTCTCAATAGCTAACATCCCAGAGTTGCCTTTTTTTATTTGAGTTTTCTAAGCTCAAGGGTTCAATTCATGTATTTAAAACTGACTCTGTTCCAACTCCCGAGTTTAATTTTTTTGACCCGACCAGATCCGGTGGCATATCCAGCCACCGACCAACCCACTCCAGAGTTGGATTTTCTTGACCCAACTAGGTCCGATGGCATATCCAGCCACCGACCAACCCACTCCAGAGTTGGATTTTCTTGACCCAACTAGGTCCGATGGCATATCCAGCCACCGACCAACCCACTCCAGAGTTGGATTTTCTTGACCCAACTAGGTCCGATGGCATATCCGGCCACCGACCAACCCACTCCAGAGTTGGATTTTCTTGACCCAACTAGGTCCGATGGCATATCCAGCCACCGACCAACCCACTCCAGAGTTGGATTTTCTTGACCCAACTAGGTCCGATGGCATATCCAGCCACCGACCAACCCACTCCAGAGTTGGATTTTCTTGACCCAACTAGGTCCGATGGCATATCCAGCCACCGACCAACCCACTCCAGAGTTGGATTTTCTTGACCCAACTAGGTCCGATGGCATATCCAGCCACCGACCAACCCACTCCAGAGTTGGATTTTCTTGACCCAACTAGGTCCGATGGCATATCCAGCCGCCGACCAACCCACTCCAGAGTTGGATTTTCTTGACCCAACTAGGTCCGATGGCATATCCAGCCACCGACCAACCCACTCCAGAGTTGGATTTTCTTGACCCAACTAGGTCCGATGGCATATCCAGCCACCGACCAACCCACTCCAGAGTTGGATTTTCTTGACCCAACTAGGTCCGATGGCCTATCCAGCCACCGACCAACCCACTCCAGAGTTGGATTTACTAGACCCAAGCCTGTCTTATGGCGATTTCAGCCATATTTCTATAAGAACAAATCATTATTTATATTTACGAAGTTTATACTTATCACGCTTTCGAAGTAATCTATTTAAGATCATAATGACCTACACAGAAGATATTGAGGTTATACAAATCTAGCGTAGCCTACACATGAACAAAACTAGTCAATCAGGAGAAATGCGGTTCGTATGGATTATTTTTCAGAGTGCGATAAATATTGCTGGTATTTTCTTGCTGTAAATTTATCAATAAAGTTAGTTTAACATCAGTGGTACTTCAACTTTCTGAATCATACAAAATTAGCTTTAACTTTCTTTATAAATAACACATATTTCAAACGCAATACTATGCTGTCAGAATAAAAATAATATGTACAATGCAAGTAGTATATTATCACAATTCATGTCAATGTTGTGTTTTCGTATACGTTAAGGGTTTGAACCAGTTTTCCATACAGATTCAGAATATGTTAAAACACTGATACCCTTAAACGAACCAATTCTCATGTTCTTTATCCATTTAAATATAGTTTTCAATCAAAATCAATAATGAATCTTTATATATCTAACACCCAAATTTGCTTTTACACCCCACTACACTGCAAATAATATTCACGTAGTATTTACCTGAAAAGACACGTAGATATTTTCCACCTGTTTTTTCAGGTGAATTCTACGTGAATCAAAATGTCAAAATCGATTCATCTGATTCACGTGAAATGTACCTGATTTTCACGTAACATTTGCCGTTCACGATTAGCGTGGAATTTACGTGATTTTCATATGAATTTTATAGGATTTTTGGGTGAATCTAAATTCTAAACTTAGATATTTCTCATTGAAAATTAAAAATACAAAGATTAATCATTCCAGATTTGCTTCAGATGATGTATTTTTATCAAATGCTACATACACGAATAAATTTGGATATCACATATATGGTCGGGGTTCTGCCAAACCGAACCAAACGGCTTTTAGCTGAATTGTAATATTTTGTTCGGAAAAACGGAAAACGAAAATAATTTTAAACCCATACGCTTGATACGATTTGGCAGAACCCCGGCCATAAGTGTCTCTCATTGTTGTAACTAAACTGAATCCTTCATCCAAAGACGGCTACCCGTAGAATTAAAGCGATATTAGTGGTCCATTACCCTTCTAGTGAAGTATGGCCAGGCCAGGAATGCCCGAATAAAAAGTACCATAAAAAAACAATAACTTTTTTTGTTACCATAAGAAAGAATACATTAAAATTACAATAAAAAGTTATGTGATCTTCACAATACAATTACAATACAATATATTGTGCAGCACCCTAAAATTTATTGTTTTTGGTACTTTTACAATAGAATCATACGGTTGTTAGTTACCGTAACAGTAGAAAAATCATTTTTTTCTCATACATTTTGAAACCCAAAACAATTATTTCTATTGTTCTGATATTGTTACATTTTTTCAAACTAAACAATTGAAATTATTGTTAATCAATTGTTTTCCATATTAAAAGGATTTATTGTTAATAAATTGCAGAACAATAAAAACAACTGTTCTTTTTTATTGATTTTGAATTGTCATTCAATTAATATACAGGAAACTATGATGTGATTTATACTGTAATAATTATTTTATTTCCTCAAATCACAATTTGTTTTTCACAACTTTAAATATATATTTATTTACTTAATAACAAATATAAGTACAACTCATAAAGGTTCAATAACAAATTACATAACGTCAAAAAATAAATATAATGTCGTATATTATTTTCACTCATATTCGTTCTACTATTGACAATGATAGTATAGATTATTTATAGAATGGCTTTAGTTCATTTTAATAAGTTTTCTAATAAGAAAATTATTTCAAGTATTCTAATGAAATGTTTTCACTTGTCATAAGACTATATAGTACTATACCATGTGATACCATTGAATTATCATTATTGTAACTTCACAGATAGGTATTTCGACTTCAACAGAAAGGTTGTCTTTAGTGTTGTCGTACCTAAAACAACTTTCGACGTCGAGATGACACTGAAAACGGCCTTACTGTTAAGGCGAAATACGTATCTATAAAGTTATAGAATTTAATGGTATGTATAGTGATAACTCGCCTTATGACAAGTACATATTCTAGTTTATGATAAACACGGGTTTTTCTCCTGTATCTTTTTCTGTTGCCATATGCTCATAAGTCATAACCATTCTATTACGATTTCATATTGCCATTTTTGACATTCAGCGGTTGCTGCATGGACAAACATGCACTTAACACAGAGAAACAGACGTCTTACTTAGAACAAAATGCAATCAAAATCATCGTCACGAAAACATTGTCGCCCAATGCTAAAATCCCGGTGTGTGGCCAAGCGGCAACCAGATGGCGGTAGTGCGCAAACGTCAAACACAAGCAAAATCGATGAAAGCGCCATCGGTGGCCGATTGACCACTTACAAAAAGTTAAATAAACCGTTAAAAAGGTGAACGATGGAACATGCGTTGAGTGAGACGTCTGTTTCTCTGTGCACTTAAGTTCCGTTCAAAAAAAATCATACGCTGCTGCTTAAAGACTATGATTGAAAAAATATATAAATATCGTTTAATTAATAAATTAATAATCTGTGGAACATACTAGATCATCTTGAAAATAGAGTTCTCCATGCTAAACATTTCTATCATGTGACTTGCGTTTATCCAGCATTATGTAACAGAATCCTTCTAGCTCATCTCATTTTCCTTGTCCTCATCCACAGTTCCAGGTCCTACATTCTAATATCGCCTACTTCCTGCAGCTGGACCATTTGGTTGAACAGTTTGATTCACAACACTAATGCGATTAGGTAATTGATATTATTTAGTGAAGCACTTTAGTTTCCACCGAAGGTGGAGTACACATCCGCTTAAACTACTTTAGTTTCGGGCTAGTTCGTCGCGTCTCCCTTTTTTAATTGGTTCCTGGACATACACTAGCCGACCTATGAAAGAAAAAACTTTCATGAATTTTAGCATTGAAGCACATTGAAGGACAAGGGGCGATTCAATGAATGCGTCTACTAATTTTTAAGATTTTTGGATCCTCTTCCCGCTTTTTGGTATTCTTATTATATGTACTGTCACCCTTAAACTTTGGACTTTTTTTGGGACAAATAAAATACGACGGACTCAGTAAAATCAATTTGGTTAATTGATGTAACTATTTCGAAAACATTTTTGTTGATTCTTAAGGTAGGTTACGAACATGGATAATAAAAAAACAAACCTATAGGAACAACAATACTAGGAAAAAAACAAACAATACTAGGAACATTGCAAACGTGGAACCATATTCTCACTTACCATGTCTTGGTTCTACCACAGGTGACCGTCCGCCTGATTCGGCCAATTCGTTTGCGGTTTGCCTTCCTTCTATTCCTCGACGACGGTTGTACCAATTTGATACGGTTCAGCGAACGACTTCTTTGACCTTTTCAGTTCTGCACCTTCTTGACTAGATCGCTGGGCTCCTGGAGGATCAATTTGAACATGTTGACCGTCTCTCTGAATTCACAGGCGTACAGCATTGAAAGCGCTTACTTATATATTCTGAGTAAGATAAGCAACTTTGGAAGAACTGGTTCCAGACGAGCCCGGCCTACAATCAATGAATTGAGAAACATAGTTTAATGTCAAAAAGTATATTCAAAGGCATTTTGACATTTATTACCAGAAACGTGAAGACAAATAAAAGGCAATAATGAAGGAAAAACGCAAAAGGAGAACAAAATAATTACGTAAGAAAGTACACTTTAGTCGGTTTTAATCGGAGATACGTTCCGCGTTATTAACGGATCCTTCGAAAATCCTGACATCCGTCTTAAAATATAAAACTTGGTAAAAACTTGGTAGAAACTCGCGTAAATCTTAAAGTTCACGTAAAGATAGGCGCCTAAAAATGATCCGCGTAAAAAGCGACCCAGTGTAAATTAAGAAAAAAACAGAAAATAAAAAAAGTGAAGAAAGATCTTGGTACCCTAGATTTAATGGAATATCAACATTAAAATACTTACAAGAGATTTTCCAGAGAGTTGTATGATGTCAAACTTGCCTCTGTTTTGTGTCCCTTCCATTCCCGGAAAGTGCAGATTTGTCGATACACAGTTTTTCGAGGGACGCAATCCTTTCGGCGGCTGCCATTAATTTAGTTGTTTCTGCTGGCTGTGAATCCGAATTCTTTGACAATGTACATAAACATTAGTTGAAACCTAACCAGCTTATAATATTTATCTGTTGGGGTTTCTGCTGGAGCTCGATCACCAGCTGCCGTCGAATCAATCAAATTGCACTATTATTCTGCATCTGTTAACATTTATAAACAGTTTCAGGGCTGTATTATTCAAATTATTTCACTTTAACTTACCTTCTGTTAGGAATTACCTCGGGAATTACAAGAAGATTTCTTGAATATTTCGAGTCATGAATGCTTCACGCTGGTGAATAACTGACACCACAACAGAGACCACTCACACGGTGATTGAAAAATAATCAAAGTGGGTTATTTATATTCGTAAATCTTTCGGATCAGCTTATTGAAAAAATGTTTGTTAAATTTATATTTGGATTTTCGCGTCCTTTTTGAAGCCAAAACCGAGGTCAAAACAAATAATTTATCAAGTGCCAGCAGGATTCTCATTATCTTGTAAAACGGTATTAGAAATACCTGAAAATGTATGCGAAATGTTATACATTATGAAGTTGTAAAACTAAACAGTTTTGCCGATATTCTTGAGGATATTCTTACCTGTATTTTCTATAATGTATCGGGACCTTTCATTTACCAGTCTCAGCGACTATCAATCCAGTGACGTTGTCGGCGAAAAATATAACTCAAGACAAAATTTTCAAAACGACTTATCTGCTTTTGTAAACAAAGATTCAAACGACGATTTGACGCATCTGATAGCTCTCCCAAGCAAGGTAGCGGAAATCTTCACCTACCTATTGGCGGCGGTGTTGGTTTGCGTGGGAGAGCTATCGGATTCGTCTAATCGTCGTTTGAATCTTTGTTTACAAAAGCAGATAAGTCGTTTTGAAAATTTTGTCTTGAACTGTTTTTTAGCTTCTGTTTGAGGAATAAAACTACACGAGCTTTTTCAAATATTCATTAAGAGCTCCACTATTAGAAAGCACATACATTTCTGTGGGAAGAAATGCCCAAATGCAAAACCAATCGCTATTAAATTTCACAACAACAAGAAAATCTGTAAATCTGTGGTATGAACAATAAACATCATCGAAAGAATATAAATTATTGTTATTTTATTGTAAATACAATAGACGGGCTTCTTCGTTTAGAAAATCATACAATACAAAAACAATAATTTTTATTGTTACTTATAAATTGTATTGTTTTTATACAGTTTACACCACGGCACTTATGGTTTATTTTTATCCGGGTGGCACCCGCTCCAGCAACTGCCAGCTCGACTTCCAGCTCTATAAACATGGTATGGTAAATGTTATCAAATCCATGATTGATGATTCGTTGGCTTTCCTTCATGGTTAATACTATTTTCACAACTCATTTGCTCGATGTCACCGCCTCCAACGATCGATACGAAACACTAAACTTTTCTTACATGTTCTCCTATAAAATTCACCCAAAATTCACGTAATATCTACCTGAACATCAGGTGGAGTTTACCTGCATATCTATAATATCTACCAACAACATATGAAAAGAATCAGATAAGCAATTTTTATTGTTTACCTGAATTATCCCGTAAAATTTACATGCAAGATAAGTTGAGTCTATGTCACCGAGATATTCCAATGACTATGAGACGTCAGAACTGAAAACATCACATACATTTACTCATAGGGTGCGTTTCATTCTTAGCTCCGCGACACTGAAACTAGAAAACACCAAAACACGGCGACATGAGCCAACCCTAATCCGATCCGACATGACAAGCATTTTTTTTTCTTTTATTTTCAAGTTTCAAAAATTTAACACTATGGTCACAACAAAACGTGCACAAAAACCTCATCACAACACTCGTGCTCAAACCGGAACAAAAAACTAACCCCGATAATTCAAAATAAATACACAGGCCGAGCAAAACCTGGGAACGAATAGCCCGCCTACCGTCCGCGTCATTGTCGTGACTTCACGTCCGTACACCAACGCAACCGTTTCAAAACTGACTTGATTCGTACTCCTCTCTGCATACACGCTCAAGTACGAATACTTAGTTCAACCATTCAGACCTATCCAGATCAACTTTCGAAATGAGCTGCATACATTTTTTACTCTACATCATACAATCTCTACAGAGATCACCTAACCAAGAAACGGAAAACCAAATCGATCACGTTCTAATCGACGGTAAATTCTTCTCCGACATCACGAATGTCCGCACTTACCGCAGTGCGAATATTGAATCCGACCACTACCTCGTTGCAGTATGCCTGCGCTCAAAACTCTCGACGGTGTACAACACGCGTCGAAGTCGGACGCCGCGGCTTAACATTGGGCGGCTACAAGACGGTAGACTAGCCCAAGAATACGCGCAGCAGCTGGAAGTGGCACTTCCAACGGAAGAGCAGCTAGGCGCAGCGTCTCTTGAAGATGGCTGGAGAGATATTCGATCCGCCATTGGTAGCACCGCAACCGCTGCACTAGGCACGGTGCCCCCGGATCAGAGAAACGACTGGTATGACGGCGAATGTGAACAGTTAGTGGAAGAGAAGAATGCAGCATGGGCGAGATTGCTGCAACACCGCACGAGGGCGAACGAGGCACGATATAAACAGGCGCGGAACATACAAAACTCGATTTTCCGGAGGAAAAAGCGCCAGCAGGAAGATCGAGACCGTGAAGAAACGGAGCAACTGTACCGCGCTAATAACACACGAAAGTTCTATGAGAAGTTAAACCGTTCACGTAAGGGCCACGTGCCACAGCCTGATATGTGTAAGGACATAAACGGGAACCTTCTTACGAACGAGCGTGAGGTGATCCAAAGGTGGCGGCAGCACTACGAAGAGCACCTGAATGGCGATGTGGCAGACGAAGATGGCGGTATGGTGATGGACCTGGGAGAACGCGCGCAGGACATAATTCTACCGGCTCCGGATCTCCAGGAAATCCAGGAGGAGATTGGCCGGCTGAAGAACAACAAAGCCCCTGGGCCCTGGGGTTGACCAACTACCAGGAGAGCTGTTTAAATACGGTGGTGAGGCACTGGCTAGAGCGCTGCACTGGGTCATTACCAAGATTTGGGAGGATGAAGTTTTGCCGCAGGAGTGGATGGAAGGTGTCGTGTGTCCCATCTAAAAAAAAAGCGATAAGCTGAATTGTAGCAACTACCGCGCAATCACATTGTTGAACGCCGCCTACAAGGTACTCTCCCAAATTTTATGCCGTCGACTAGCACCAACTACAAGGGAGTTCGTGGGGCAGTACCAGACGGTTTTATGGGCGAACGCTCCACCACGGACCAGGTGTTCGCCATTCGCCAAGTACTGCAGAAATGCCGCGAATACAACGTGCCCACATCATCTATTCATCGACTTCAAAGCCGCATATGATACAATCGATCGGGACCAGCTATGGCAGCTAATGCACGAACACGGTTTTCCGGATAAACTGACACGATTGATCAAAGCGACGATGGATCGGGTGATGTGCGTAGTTCGAGTTTCAGGGGCATTCTCCAGTCCCTTCGAAACCCGCAGAGGGTTACGGCAAGGTGATGGTCTTTCGTGTTTGCTATTCAACATCGCTTTGGAAGGGGTAATACGAAGAGCAGGGATTAACACGAGTGGTACAATTTTCAATAAGTCCGTCCAGCTATTTGGTTTCGCCGACGACATAGATATTATGGCACGTAACTTTGAGAAGATGGAGGAAGCCTACATCAGACTGAAGAGGGAAGCTAAGCGGATCGGACTAGTCATTAACACGTCGAAGACGAAGTACATGATAGGAAGAGGTTCAAGAGAAGACAATGTGAGCCACCCACCGCGAGTTTGCATCGGTGGTGACGAAATCGAGGTGGTAGAAGAATTTGTGTACTTGGGCTCACTGGTGACTGCCGAAAATGACACCAGCAGAGAAATTCGGAGACGCATAGTGGCTGGAAATCGTACGTACTTTGGACTCCGCAAGACGCTCCGATCGAATAGAGTTCGCCGCCGTACCAAACTGACAATCTACAAAACGCTAATTAGACCGGTAGTCCTCTACGGACACGAGACTTGGACGATGCTCGTGGAGGACCAACGCGCACTTGGAGTTTTCGAAAGGAAAGTGCTGCGTACCATCTATGGTGGGGTGCAGATGGCGGACGGTACGTGGAGGAGGCGAATGAACCACGAATTGCATCAGCTGTTGGGAGAACCATCCATCGTTCACACCGCGAAAATCGGACGACTGCGATGGGCCGGGCACGTAGCCAGAATGTCGGACAGTAACCCGGTGAAAATGGTTCTCGACAACGATCCGACGGGCACAAGAAGGCGAGGTGCGCAGCGGGCAAGGTGGATCGATCAGGTGGAAGATGACTTGCGGACCCTCCGTAGACTGCGTGGTTGGCGACGTGTAGCCATGGACCGAGCCGAATGGAGAAGACTCTTATACCGCACAGGCCACTTCGGCCTTAGTCTGAATAAATAATAATAATACGACGCTTCGCTGTAGATCGAAGATGGATAGGAGGCGCCAGTTGGTTGTAGTTGCTCTTGGGTAGATTAAGGAATATTGTTATGGATGTATTGTAGATACCTATTGTTGAATAAAGAGAACTGCAGCTGCTGGCAGAAGTATCAGTCAGTAGCCTGCCGTGGTGTAGAGAGGGAACTCTAGTTGTTATTCTTTGTGAGGGGGTTCCCTTCCTATGGCCAACAGGTTATGGGCCCAGGAACGATTCCCGTTCTCCATCTTAGTGGGATGTTATGGCCGTCGACGTTATCGCAGTGGGATCATGGATCGGCCGTTAAGTCGCGTGGCGCAGTGGGATCATGGATCAGCCACGTAAGTCTTGGGTAGCGCCGGACGGAATTCATCAGGAGGTTGGAACGTTCGGTAGGATGCTGGCTGGTCAGCAGGAGTCCAGGAGGAGCTTTGGATCGGAACATTCAGGAGCTGGTCGGCAGAGCATCGAGAGGGAACTCTAGTTGTTATTCTTTGTGAGGTGGTTCCCTTGTCTGCCGTAACCACACAAGGCACTCGAGGCCAGGTACAATGATATTGATCAGAGTACACCGGCTGATGTGTCTACGAGTCAAAAGCGCATACCGCGTGATCATGGCTGTTTCAAGAAGTTTTTGCATAGGTTCGGGTTCGCAGAATCTGCGGAGTGCCCGGAATGCATAGGTGAGGTGGAGTCGGCGGAACATGTGATGTTTGCATGCCCGCGATTCGATATTGAGCGAAACGACATGCTGCTTGTCAGCGGCATGGATTTGACCCCGGGAAACCTCATCGAGAGGATGTGCCGGGACGAGGATATTTGGAATGCGGTGAACACAGCAGCTCAACAGATTATGTCGAAGCTGCAGCGATGGTTGCGTTTTGAACAAAATTAGCAGCTGTAGTAAAGACCTGTGATACTTTGAACACCTTGTTCGCCCTGGCAACCAACATGTCGCGGGTCGCTTTCGCTTTCCCACTTTGTATTTCTATCTTAGTTCTTTCTGTGTTTCACGTTCTACCAAAACGATTCTTACTGACGTAATCTTCCACACTCACCATTCCAAGAGGTCTTGGGTGACGACGCCGAGGTGAGGTCGTTGGGGGCGGAAGTGACCCTCCAGTGCAAGCAACTTGACGAGGTCACGAACGCGGACGACCTCGTCTCTGCCACGCAGGTAGACTACCTTAGGTTTCCGGTTGCGAGTTGTAATGAAGCGAGGAAAGTTGAAGATCGGCTGGTCAGTATGCCCAGTGAGCAAACTCCAGCCGCCTTCAGTGGACAGGTGCTATCGGTGCTTAGAGTTGGGACACAAGTCCTACAACTGTAAGGGTCCAGACCGTAGCAACCTGTGTCGTTGTTGTGGTGAGGAAGGGCACAAGGCGCATGAATGTGATAAGGCACCAAAGTGCCTTTTCAGCGCCAGCAAAAAGCAAGCCTGTAACCACGTTATGGGTGGGTCTTCGTGTCCCATCGGAGAGAAAAATAAGAATAAGCCGTACAAGTAACACAGCTGAATCTTAACCACTGTGCAACTGCCCAGCAGCTGTTGCGGCAGTCGGTCTCGGAGTCGAGGACTGATGTCGCCCTCCTGTCCGACTCGTACAACCTCCCTTTCGATAACGGCAATTGGGTGGCGAACGGGTCTAGGATGGCGGCTATTTGCACGACGGGACGGTACCCGATCCAAGAGGTGGTACACTCCTCTGCTGAGGGTGTCGCGATAGCTAATATGATTGGTGTGTTCTATTGTAGCTTCTATGCCCCACCAAGGTGGCTATTAGAACAGTTCAATCAGATGATAGACTTGGACTGGAGGGTGGACGAGGAGGGTGGACATCCATAGTGATCATCTAGCAATTCGCTTTAAGATCAACTATGGCGTGCAACATCCGAGATCCGGGGATCCCTGTCAGGTCCGTGGGTGGAGCACCAATCACTTCGACAGCGAAGTTTTCACCGCGGCCTTGGGACTGGAAGCCAACACTGAAGGTCTAAGCGGGGATGCGTTGGTAGCTGTCCTATCACGCGCGTGTGATGCCACCATGCCGAGAAATGGCAGACGGCCAGTATACTGGTGGAGTCCCGAGATTGTCGCCCTTCGATCAACCTGCCTCAAGGCTAGACGAAGGATGCAACGTGCCCGCACCGAGGGTGAAAGAGCGGACCGCCGTGAAGTGTTTCGAGCTGCGAAACTGGCCTTTAACAAGGCCATCAAGAGCAGTAAAAAAGCGTGTTTCGACAACCTATGCGAAGGAGGCAACGAGAATCCGTGGGGTGACTCCTACAGGATAGTGATGGCCAAGACCAAAGGGAGCTCTTCACCCGCTGAACGGTCCCCAGATAGATTGGCGAGGATTACCGTGTACTATTATACGAGACCGATGCCGGTCAGAGAAGCGTTTCGCAAGGTTCAATACTGGGCCCGGTACTATGGAACCTTATGTATGACCGGGTTCTGAAGCTAAAGTTCCCTCCTGGTGTTAAGATTGTCGGTTTTGCAGTTGACGTAACCTTGGAGGTCTACGGGGAGTCAATTCCCGAGGTAGCACACGCGATCAGCACGGTGGAGGATTGGATGAGCGTTAGAGGCCTGCAGCTCGCTCAACATAAGACGGAGGTGGTTATCGTCAACAACCGCAAGTCGGTTCAACATGCAGTGATTCACGTGGATGAAGTCGCGATCGCATCAAAGCGGAGTTTGAAGCTCCTTGGGGTCGTAATAGACGACAAGCTGACCTTCGCCAGCCATGTCGACTACGCGTGCAAGAGGCTAGGCTTTTGGTTTTAGTGGGACGGGTGAGCTTAAAAATACCAAATTTCTATTGTTGGAATGGAATTAGAAAATGTTAGAACCCCAACTTTTTTTTCTGTGTACAGAACAAGAATATATGAACTATTATGCTGCAATGGACCGGAAGTTTAGGTAAGGTAATTTCCCCCAATACGGTTTTGGTATTGACAAAACCAAAACCCTGGATAGAAGTGTTCATAAAAATAAATAACTATAGTTACAAACTGTTGCACTTGTAACTGTTCACTTACTCGACTTCAATTCAGACGCTGTAGGTTAAAAACATTATTCTGATTTCCCTGTGATTGTGAGTTTGTTATATTTATAATCTGATACAATTGTGGAAGTGACACACATGTTAATAAACAATCAGAACTTGTTTTAGCTAGCTTTAGTATCAGCTTCGTTTTCGACATAAATTTAAACTCCTTGCATTCCGTTTGTCACTTATATTTTCGAGTTTAACGAATCATACATAAATAACTAAACACACAATTAGCGAAGATTTTTTTTTCTCATTATTCTAGTGTTTATTTCGCTTGCTCCCCAGCGGCGGCGTCTGCAGATTGAATCCACCCGATCCGAATGTGGCCGTCGTCGCGGGAGCCCCACTTCCGTCGCCGAAGGTCTTTCCGAGACTACTGGTATTAGCTGTTCCCATGTTACCCATGGTCGAACCGAATGCTCCTGTTGTCATACCGCTGGGACCGGCAATTCCCATCATCGAACCGGAAGCCGATCCGAAACCGGAACCACGAGGCCACAAGGTCGAGTCCTGGGTTGTTTTCGGGACAAGTCCGGGATTGACGGGGCCCATGAGTGGCGAAAATGGAGTCGGTCCGGTGGAAATCGCGCTGGAGAATCGAACCTGACTGGCAGACTGCCCGGATGATTGACCATCAAACACGTCCGTGTTGTCACGCAGCAGATAGCGCCGAAGGTTCATGTATCGTTCCTTCTGCGATTCAACTTTCTGATGGGTTTCGTGTAACCGACCCGCAAGGGCGATGAAGCTCTCGTGAATTTGCTGGAGACCTCGCTTGAGGTCTGTGGCGGTGAAGTGCTGTGGTACGGTCAGCGACTGCATGTGCTTCTCCGTGAGTTCGACCTGAAATTGAGAGAAGCAAATGTCAATTCAAAGTCAACACGACACTTCATGGCAGATATTCATCCGAATTATTGATCACAAACGAGCGATAGCGTATCAACATCAACATTCAAACGTATGGGTGACTCTTTTAAGCGGACGTGAAGAAAGAGGCCAAGACCTTAAACCTTAATCGAAAAATTATGAGTACATGTGAAGATTATGACTTTGTAGGAGAAATAATTTGGTTCTACTTTATTATCACTCGATTTGATGATAAAATTTTATTTTGGTAGAGTATGGCAAGGTAAAATATTTTTCAGCATTGTTTCTTATGCGAAACACACTTTCTATAAAACGTGTAATCTCGTCGAGCAATGTAAAATTTAAACATTTTTAGTAACATAGTGAACGTATTATAAGTAATGTAGGTGGTGTTATACTAACTGCGTTGAAATAAATAAATTTGATCGAAAATTAGACATTCTAACATGAACTTACAAATGGGGCACGATGGGTCAGCACATTCTGAAGTGCCCTGAAGTTCGTATTCAAAACATATTTCTAGGAACTTTTTTCAAATGGGCTTAATTGATTCTGAACTTGATTTTTGGAATGGCGATTGTGCTCTTAATTCAAACTATTTTAGTCAACTAATGCATCCAACAGGAAGAATAGATTGCTAGCTATCTGGTAGTAACGTCAGTAGAACGAAAATTTGTTTATTGAAAATGTCTATTTTTTGTCTTTAAGAAAGCAATACTTAGACGGCTTGTTTTCATAAGAATTTGCAGACATTTTTAAATGTAGAGCCATTTCTTCATCCAAGGCTTAAACATTATTTTTTATTCAATATAATCATTGGCAATCAAGCTATCTATCTGTGTGTAATTCAATATTGGGAATAAAAACAATATTAATTGCAGTATTTAAAGGTAATCCATCTTGCCCCGCTGTTTGATCCACCTTAACCCGCTATTTTTTGATTGTCAGAAAAATAGACTTCTACTTTAATGACTCGAAATGGAATAAAAAGTGGAGTTTTTGTTATTTCATACCCCTGGCTTACAGATTATGAGCTATTTTTATAAATCCATGTTGAAAAGTTGAATTAAAATGTTTCTGTTTTGTTTGAGATATTCAGGGTTCGCCTTAGGCGACCCATCTTGGCCCATCGGCCATCATACCCTAAGTACAAATCCGTTTTCATCATTCGATGGTTAACGATGATCGGAAGCAGTGGTAGCAATAGCGATTCGATTTTGTTGATAGCTAGCGACTGCTTATCGTATCGCTCAGATTGCACCGCTAAAGGCAACCGACAGCAAGACTAAGATTTCATGGTCGATCGCTAATGTAGAAAAATGTTTTTTTTTCATATTTTTTCTCTTCAATTCAAAAATATATTGCACTGACAAAATAAAACGACTGAACTGAAATATTTAGTGAAGGCTATGGTGTAACA
Organism: Armigeres subalbatus; assembly: GCF_024139115.2. NCBI lineage: Eukaryota > Metazoa > Arthropoda > Insecta > Diptera > Culicidae > Armigeres > Armigeres subalbatus. Next base: position 162,529 of record NW_026942139.1, read on the forward strand.
ACAATTATCCTAAATTCTTCATCCTGATTCGCAGTTGATTGTCGACCATTCTAAACCGTTTAAATTAAGGAGCGTAAGAAAATGGCAGAACATATTAAATATCAATGCCTTTATCAACCATAACCAGTTTTAGTATCAGTGCTTTATTCATACTCAGGGTTGTTACGAAGATCCTGAGATATTTTCCGCGCCAAATCCGCGCCGACTAAAATCAAATCCGCGCCATTTCCGCGCGACATGATATCAATTCCTCCCCAAATCCGCGCCATCATGATTACATTACATGATTTTTGCATCATTACATGATTTCTGTGTTTTATTCTTTGTTAAATTCATCGGAATAACTTTCTTTACTTAAAACAATAGATAATAAATTCATACCTAAACATAAAATACGCTTCGATTGGGTTTTGACACTTTTTGGAGCGAAATCATTTTTCGGCGAATGAGCGAAACGATGCTATTCTGCGTGAAAAACTCATGCGCGATGCTCTCCCTGCAGAATCGAATGCGAGTCAGCTCGCGCATGAGGCTTCGGTGAGTTAGATTTTTTTTTTCATCTTAATTTCATTCGATTTTTTTTTGTGGTTTAAAATTCAGTTTATTTGTAGTTCATTTATAATTAAACGTTTTTACAGTTTTAAAAATTAACGTCCAAGTGGAAGACTAATGAGTTTACATCTATAGCATCGTTACTTAAATTAACAAAGTTGATGTAATTCGTTAACATTTGTAGAATCTCCACTCGTTTACGTTTGTTCAGCCCTGCCAGTGTAGGTATCGCCAACTCTTCGTAAGAGAATCTTCTCCATCCGTTCATAAGCCCTGCTATTCTCTGCTGTAGGACCGTCCAAGCCGGGCCGACACGAGGACAAGAGCAAAATTTGTGCTGGAGCGTTTCTTGTAAATGGTTCCCGCAATGGGTGCAGTTGTCGTCTGCTGCTCTCTGCATTGTATGAAGCAGCTTCCGATGCACGGTTTTACCATTCACAAACAGGTAGAGTTGCGAACGGTGTATTGAAGGCAGCTGTTTGTATCCAATACCGATGAGAGGTACCATAATTTTGCTGTGCCGAAAGTGTTTAACATAATCACCTTCTGGTGTAGCGTCAGAGTGCGAAAAGCGTGAAGCCACATTTGTTGGGAGAACTTCCCCACCATTGCATTCCAATTTAACGTCGTCATCAATCGTATCGAGTTCGCGAAGGTGATACCTAGAATTTTGACGACGTTTGCCGTTTGCAGCCACGGAATATCGATGATATTACCTTCGCAATACCCAACATCAATCGACATCGTTTTGCGCAAATTTAGTTTTGCGCCGGCTGCTGCACAGAAACGGTTAAATATTTCACGGATCATTCCTATCCGTGCCTCTGTTGTGACGATGACGCTGATGTCGTCCGCATATGCCACAAGCAAATCATCCCCACACGCTTGTCTGCATATCAGTGGATGGAGATACAGTACAAAGAGATGCATCGACAACGGGTCCCCTTGCCGCACCGACCGAGCGATCTCGAACGATCGATAGAGGTGCCCATTGATAAGCAGCCTGGATGTGGACCGAATAGCTATGCGCGCGAGAAGAGCGATGAGTTCCTCGTTGAAACCGAGCGACCGCATGGTGCCGAACAAGAACGAATGACGTACCCGATCGAAGGCGTTCTCCAGATCGAAACTGATGAGTTTACCGGTGCGACGGTGGTGACGAAGGCTGGCAATCCGATATTTGAGAGCGAGAGTAGCTTGAAAGATATTGCGTTCTGAGTTCGAACTTTTCTGTCCGTCGCTCAGCACACGATGGGCTCGCATGACGCGCTCTAGCCGGATTTTGAGGATACGAGAAAGCAACTTGTAATCGCTGTTGAGCAGCGATATGGGCCGGTATGCTCGGGCGGTGTTATCACCTCCCTTTTTCTTCACCAGCACGATAATACCCTCCACGAAGGCATTGGGGAGATTGCCGGTGAGTGCTTCATTCAGCAGCAGGTTCAATTCGCGGTGAATTACGTCGAACATGCGGAGATAAAATTCTCTTGGGATCCCGTCGGCACCGGGGGATCGTTTGGGTGCGCTTGCCCTGATAGCAGAGAGGATCTCTGCTGTTGTTATCTCCTCCATGCACGCTTCGTTCGACGGGTCGTCCGGAGGAATTACGCGTTCGCATGCAAAATCGTTCCCGTCGTTGTTATTTTCGCCGTTTTCTGCTGCTTCTTCTGCATAGAGGCTCGAGAAGAAATCAAGCAGCTTCATTTCTATCGCCTGAGGTCGGCGACAAATTCGTTCTCTCCCGTCTGCAGCTGTGTAATTACGGTTTTCTTTCGTCGTCTTTCCCTCAGTTGGAAGATCGACATTGGTTCGCCGGCCAGATGCGTCTCGTTGATGCGCATAAACATGTGCGAGAAATTACGCTGCAGTGCCAACATTTCTCCTTTCAGCCGATTGATTGTAGTTATCAATTGTGGCTGCTGGTAGCCGTCGTACGCTTGCCGTAACTGCGCATAGAGATGTTGGTGCGCATCGTGAAATTCGTCAAAAACAGATCGAGATTTCCACTTAACCCTCTCCCGCCCATGGTGTCTGTGGTGCACCATCAAATTTTGCACCTTCTAACCTTCATCGAATTGTTTCAACAACAAAGAGGAATATTGGACACATCTTTATGGTTCCATTAGACTGGAAATATAATCAATTTTGAGTACAAATAGTGAAACTATTAAAAACAATCAATTAACTATTGATTTACAATCAAAAACTTTTTTTTTCGATTTCCACTAATTTTGGCTATGCCAAATAACTTTTGTTCTAGCATTTTTCTCAAAGATGATTCCTTCCTATTGAAATCTTTGAAAAAAGTCGTGGGCGGGAAAGGGTTAAAAAACGACTTGATTTTAGGCTTAGCGTACGACAGCCTCCAATCCATACATGTCCCATAGTTTCTGCGTTGTCGAGTCCAGTATTGCCACTTATACTGGAACTCGGCAACGTTTTCATCGGTAAGGAGATGCGTCGAAGGGCCCAAAAACCGCGCCCCGGCTCATCATGTCCCAGTGGAGGGAGACATATTCTGACCGTAAGCGCTTTATGGTCTGTGAAGCAGCAGACGTGTGTGAAGGCGGACTGCACTTTGTCGCGTAGTCCCCGGCTTACGTAAATACGGTCGAGTCGAGACCGCGCGTTTCGATTGATGTACGTAAAGCCGGCATCTCGTGGGCACAGCATCTCCCACGCATCGTGCAGCTGCACCTGCCGTACGGAGGTTTTAAGGGATGGACTAGTATTCGGGCTGGACGAATCGCACGCACGGAGCACGCAATTGAAATCGCCAGCGAGGATGACGTTTTCAGTGTGGTGGCGGAGATAATATGCCAGCGTGCCATTGAAAAAATCTTCTCTGGCCGCTCGCTGCGCAGAGCCGGAGGGAGCGTAAACGTTGCAGATGGTTGTGTCGTGTATTCTGAGCGCGATCAGTCGGCTGTCCAGACTCTTCTCAACCTGAGTGACCTGGATGTGCTCCTTCACCGCAATAGCTGTGCCTCTCCTCGTGTGGTCCACATTCGCGAAAACGACAAAGCCAGGCAAGGAAAGTTCGTTTTCGACTTCCTGCAGGCACACGATATCAAGACATTGGCTGCTAATAAAATTTCGGAGCGCGTTCAGCTTCGTAGGGTTGGTGATGGTTCCTATGTTTATTGATGCGAGATTATAGGACATGAGAGCCATTTAAAGATATTAGTTCTCGTCTTGCTCGTCGTATCGTTGCTTCTTACCGGGCGGGCGACCTCGGCTTCGGCTACTCCTCGTAGATGTTGACGAGTCATCCATCTCGTTGCCGGCTGTTCGACTTTACGAGCGAATTGCGCTAATAGGTTTTCTAAAAACATCCACCAAGGCCACTTCGGCGCTTTGTGGGTTCTTCCGCATCGACGACGACGATGAGCGGCGCTCTTGTGGTGCTTGCAACAACGGGCTGGGGTTGTTTGAGCCAAACGGTTCGTTCTGACTCGGCGGCTTCGGTAGCTCGGGAAAGGCCTCCAGCGAAGCTGGTGGTGGAGCGACGGAGCGTTGTTCGACCGGTTTGACGATCGGAGGTTTCGCACCGTTCGTCTTCTTCGGCGGTTGTCGTGGCCCAGTTTGTTTCGTCACATTCGCGTAACTCTTTTGAACCAGCAGTTTCTTGTTCTGCACACAAGATATGCCAGTATGGGCCTGCTCTATGCAGTGTTTGCAAGAGGCAACCTGGCCCTTGTAGTGGACGTATGCTTGTTGTCCATCGATCGTGACCCACGAGTCAATGTTTCGCTGAATCAGCATACGAGCCGACCATATACCGAGCGGGATGCCACCGAACTCGAAACCATCACCCCACGTTAATTCCCGCAACGAAATCACTTCCCCGAACGCACTGAGAAATTCCACAATCTTCTCTTCGGAAACGTTTTCCGGCAGATCGTGCACTTTCCCTTCCACACTTCCATCTTCCATAGTTATACGGAGCTGGTGCTTCTTCCCCGCAATATCCACCTCATGCTTTTCGTCGTGTTCGTCCACGATTTTTTGTGCGAGCGTCAGGTCTTTCATCTTGACGAACGCACATTGTTCACCGCGGTGGCACTGAAATCTCACTACATCGTCTTTCTGCAGTCCTAGAACTGTGCGGCAAAAGCCATGCACCTTCTCGAAAGATGGCTTCACTGGAAAGCGCGAATAGTCTATTCGGAAAGTGTTTTCTCGCCTCATCGCGAAACACTAAAGCGCGCGACGCGGCACGGACAGATGAAAAATAAACCACCGGATTAAATCGCTTGACGTTTGGAGAGCGTAATCGAAAACACGTTTGCTCGTCTCAGAAGTTGAGCGGAAACTGATTTGAGCATCTACCAACACTGATTACCCCCCTTCTAAATGGTCTTATTCACCACTAAGAGAACAAGAACTTAAGAGTCAAAACTATTTGCATAAGCACCGCTTTTTGGATTAGATTATGGCTTTGGCATGTTTTGTTCCGTTATTGTCAGGGTTTTTTTTTTGTTGATAGATGTTAAGGCCAGGTTTGATAATAATTGATTAAAGATAAACGTGGCAAATATTAAAAAGTCTGCCAAAACCGCAATTTCTTTTGAAGTAATTAATTACGCAGCTTTGTTGTAGTTTTTGATCACAAGACAAACTTCCGTAGATATTAAGGAATTAGACAATGAAGCTCCGTTTTTAAACAAAACTTCTGTAAAACAAATATTTAAATTCATATCAAGAAACAAATAATACAAAAGCTAACATAGCTGCTCAAGCTCCGTTGATTTTTAAGTCAGAATCAAGCGTAAATTCCTTCAAAAATTCCAGAGGAATATTTTTAGAAATTTCAGAAGAAATTTCTTTGGAAATACAGCAGAATAATTTGCGTAAACTCCAACAGAAATTAGTCCGTTTTTTCCTTCAATTCTTGGAACAAGCTTTTCTAAAAGTTCATGCAGAAATTTGTTTGACCATTCTTACTGGAATTTCATTTTAAAACTCCGAGAACTCATGTAGAAATTCATCTTTTGTGTCATCCTCCTGAAATTTTCATGGAAATGTTTACATAAATCAAACTGAAGTACAGAAGTCGCTCCAAATTAGCTGTGGGAATTCCTCCGAGTATTCTTACAAAAATTCCCCAGGGAAATTATTTTGTAATTCATTTGGGAATTTTGTCGTGAGTACAAGTAAATTCTCCACAAATAACCTGCGGAAAATCTTCAGAGCTTACTTGCAGAAATCCCTTTATGAATTCCTACGGAAATCGCTTAAGAAAGTTTTGCAGACATTGATTGGTGACTTCTTGCGGAAAAACTCCCGGTTCTATTTTTGAGGACTTATTAAAGAAATTTCTGCGATCATCGCTATCATTCTTTTGTAAATTCAAGGCGGCACTCTTTTTATTTTTTAGTCATTCTTGCGATCGATCACCGCTCCAGGAAATTCCTCCAAAAATGTTTTTTCGGGTTTTTAATGCTGTATAGAAATCCTCTTTACACTGTGGAAATTTATTTGCAAGGATTTTATACAAGGATCATCATAGGGTTTTTGTGGAAACTTCTTTAGGAAGTTTCTTCGTTTTCTGTTGGTAATCTTGTAAAATCGTAGTTAACCGAAAATATCATAAAAAAAACCGCCAGAAATAACTTTTGAGAATCATTTTCTAATTTTTGATCGACTTTCTGCGGAAGAACTTATTAAAATGAGTCAAATCACAGAACATTTTTATGTTTTCAATTGTTGTATAAGCCCTTATTCGTTCTAGATGAATGTTATAAAGGAAATATAAAATGTTCCAATATTATGAAAGAATTCCTAACGACTTTTGAAGAATGATATAATATATCATGCTGAGTGGTTCATCAAAAGATATTTTAGTTACTAGATAAAGATTGTCGCTTCGGTTCCCTTTGTTCTGCTGTCCGAAACATGTGTGGTACATACCTGTCAAATCGTATGGATTTTCCTTCTTTGACATTTAGCTCCCCTATCCTCGCCAGCAAAAGATGTTCCGGACAGCGACGACAGCGACAATCTTTATCTAGTAACTAAAATATCTTTTGGTTCATCGTAAAAGAAACAACCAATCAGAAACTGACAAATATTATGGAATTACAAAGAAACTGGGAAGATGAAAATAAGTGTTCATGTCCTTCAATAGACATGGTTTTTGTGCGTCGTGTTTTAGAATGGATCAAAAATGACAACAAGTGGCGTATCTCTCTTCATAACATTTGTTTAAATAATGCTTGAGAGTGTAATGCCTGCCATTAAATAAGGAATTGGACGGTATCCGAAAAATAATTTCAATACCCTACGTAAAATTGCTCTCAACAACATTTGCTAATGAAAATAAAGCCCATAGATAGGCATCAAACTAATTTTCAAATAAACTTATTAGATTTAGCATTTTATTTATTAAATTTCCACCTAAAACTAAATCCGCGCAAAACCCTAAAATCGTTATGTAAATCCACGCGAAATCCGAGAAAATCGCGAAATCCACGTAGTCGTAACAACCCTGATACTGCACCAAACAACCATTAGGATAAACGGCCTTCCGATAAATTAAGAAAAATAGTTCATTGTATTTGCAATGATCCATTGTTAAATTATTGAATGTGTGCGCATAACATACTAAGGGAAATAATTATAATGTTTGTGCTTAAGTGCTAATATTAATATTCAATCTAATGCATACCTGCTGTTTGAGATTGAGAAGATCAGTCTCGTACTTCTGGATCAGCTCGATAAAGTACTGCAGCGGCATCGTGTTCTCGAACTGCAGTCCCGCCGGTGTGTCGTGGGTCCTCTGTGCCATGTCGGCTTGCTGGATAATGTTGCCCGTTTCGGCCCGCAGCATCTTGATGGCCGACTGATTATTCGTCACGCTGTTGGATATGTCGATCAGGCTCCAATTCAGCCGACTGATTTCCGAGGAAACATTGTACAACTTGCGAGAGGATGTCCGCGCAATGTCCGAACTGAATGACTTCTGCTTTTTGATGTATTCTTTCAGCTGTTCTACGGTGTTGACAATTTCCTGCGGAACCTGAAATTCCTTTGCCTTGGTGCTATCCTGTTTTCCTTCGACGGATTTAGGTGCGGTCGCATTAATGTCAACTCCTCCTAATCCAATAGGTTTTGTAAGTCCACCTCCGGTGCTGGACGTAGCTACAGAGGGCGTTAAGGTTGTAGCAACTGCTGGCTTGGGAGCTTCAAAGGTTGTACCAAACCCGCCACCAAGAGACAATGTTTGTGTCGTGTTCAAACTTAAACCAGTTCCCAAAGCAGGGACTGCCGCCACCGCTGCTGTGGGTGCACTAGCTCCCGGTAGTGCAAATCCCGTAGACGTGGTGGTCGTTGTTGCTGGTGTCGTCGAGGTTCCACCACTGAAATTGAATGCCGGAGCTGCTGTGCCGATTGCCGGTGCCGCCAAAGGAGCTATGGTTGACGACGGTTTTGCCAACGCACCGAATGCTGGCGCTGCGGCTGTTGGCAATGCCGTGACAGTTGCCGTCGGAGTCGCACCAAACGAGAATCCCGTTGGCGGACTGGCAACAGCTGCAGCAGAAGTGCCTGCGGATGGGACTGCTGTTATGGAAGAGGCGAACGAGAACGATGGTGCGCTCGTCGTCGGAGCTCCGAAACTAAAACCAGACATTATGAAAGTCTAGTCGATTACACTTTCCGAAAACAGAGTTTTACTCGATTTTGTATTAATATGATAACTAAACCGCGTATTTATTTGGTAAACGGGCGTCCGCGTTTTGGAATTTGAGTTTGACTGACACATTTATGAAAATACACGATGATTAGGAAAAACTCAATTATTTATAAAATAACCCCATGCATAAAACATTTGACAGATGGGAAATTTCCTGATATTGTCGGCGTAGCACCAAGTTAGAATTCGGAAGTCGGGACTTCCGAACCGAACTTTCTTCCGAAGTTTTATTTGTCAAACTAATTGATGCGTTGTTTAGCGCATCTTTAGGCAAATCCAGCGCACTACTTCCGAAGTTGGGAAAGTTGCCTGTATCTGGAGAAAAATCCAACTTCGGTATAAAAAGCGGTATAAATTTATTCCGGATACACAATACACCGACGAAGTCGAGTGCCGACGAAACCAATCGATTTTATCAGGATTTTACGGATTTTATCACAGAGAACAGACGTTGAAGCTGCACTCGTTATGTTGTGATAACTTTTTACTGTTCATTTTGAAATAACTTTGGAATGTCGCCGTTATCCCGTGCAAAATCAGCGCTAGTATCACCAAAAAATGCCGCTGTGCGCTACACTGAGAACAACGCTGCCGTAAAAATTACCATTCTGATGGTTTAAATTAAATGCACAACGCCACTTGATTTGTGCAGACTACATGTCGCATTTGTTTCGAACAGAATGTGCGTTTAATTTTACCATGAACGCGCAACGGTAAAATCTACTATGGTTCATGGTCAACTCCACTACAATATACCGTAAAAATGAAATGGGATTGTTTGCAACCACGAACCTGCGTTCGTGTTGGTGAGAAATGTCGGCGAGACCCTAATTGACAGCTCCCATTACTTTGCGTGGAAACCTTACAAATGCCAATTTTGTTTTTTGTTCTTTTCATGTGGATGCTGCTGTAAGAATTTTGTTTCGATTCTTTACTTTTCCGATTCAGTGAACGGAATTTAACATGTGATTGAGATAGAAAAATAAATTTCTTTTGAACACGATACTAACCTTAAATTCAAAATATAATGAATTTTGGTGAACGCCCTAATAAAAAAAATCCAAAACAATTATTGCGCTTTTTGCACTTTATAAGAGTTCTGCGAGATTTTTTTTCTCACAGTCATCTTTTTCTCACACTCAATACACTCAAAAAAGTTTTATTTCTCGGGAACTTTTTCAAATCGGCGTATGTAACATTTTGATCAAGCTGAGAAAATGAGCTTGGAAGTTTTCAGATTTAATTTTTATTCCTATTTAGAAACTAATCATTATTATTGCAATTGAATACACCTCAACGATACATTATGAAAAGGTTCATCGTCACTGACTCTGAAATCTGCACTGCGTGTGAACATTCCAGTTATTTTGATAAAAATATATGTTACAACGTTCTGCAGCAGATAAATCACATACGTCGTTTTGATTGAATTGAATTTATTGTGATTCTATTGTCAACTTTTTACTGGCAATTGAATCTATTGTACGTCTATTGGAACAACAATATGGCACTTTAATTGGTATGATATAAAAACAATAGAATTTAATGTTCATAAATAAAATGTATTGTGATTTTATGATATTTTATTGCAACTCTATTGTATTTTTTATCCGGGCGGGAACTATTTTAAATCAATCTCGAAAAACCTAATAATTTCGCGTATTGAAAACCCCTACCTTAATTTTACATGAACCGAGCTGTCAACCTGTGAGCTCTGCCCAACGAGCATAGATACTAAGGTGTGGAAATCCATATTCTGTGTGCGTGACATTCGTGTACGGCGAAAAAGCTCTCACTACTACACTCAAACGAGCTCCCATAAGAAGCCGTGCAATTATGTACGTCACCATTTTTTGTTTACGTTTTGCACCATCCACTAATCTAGATTGCTTTGAGAATAGGTCGTATGTGCAAAAGAGAGGCTCTATTCGTTCACGCTCTCTTTCGCTTGTACATACACACAAAAAAAAAAATAGTTGGTAAAAGTCAAAGAAACGTTAGTAAAGTTAAGAAAATTCGTTAGTGATTTTCAGTAGAAAGTATACGACTGTTAAATTTACAAGTGCAAGAATGTCACATCGGGAAGAACTGTCACAGGAGTTGACTTTTCGAAACAACATTTTCCTCTCAAAACTAAATGTGTATTTTACTTTCGAATTAACATTTTAGCTTTCAAAACAACAAGTTATGCGCGCTTTCAATTTGAGTCTAGTATGTCAGCATAAAATTTTACGTATTCAAAATAAATATTCCGTTTCGTTTCATTTATTATTTTTATTTAAGAATACTATATTTATATACAATAAGAAAAAACAATTTACAAACCGATCACAAACCTTCGCACTCCCAACATGAACACACTGAATCCATCACCTTCTCGATGAACTCCGGATCCCTCACCATTGGCAGCCGTTTCACGACCTGCTCCCCATCCTCCCACCTCTGAATCACGCTCATATCCAACCCGTACATCAACGCCATCTGAAGCGCCAGCGTCACATTGTCCTCCGCTCAATACCGTCGACTTGTACTTGGCCAAGTATCGGATCATCTTCTCTGTCGTTTCCCGTGGAAGCCCGCACTGTGTCGCCCAGGTTAACAAATACGTTGCCAACAGCACCCGAATCTCCTCGAACAAATCCAGCACCTGACGATGATGCTTCGGCGGAGCCAGCGCCCGATTCGTCGTCAGAACGTCCAACTCCCCTCCACGATTTTATTAAGCACTCCATCAGCCACATCCGTGTACGCTGTGATCAGCTGCGTAATCTCGTGCGGCGCATCCGTGCACCAACTTACACCAACCCGGGCCTGAAACAGCTCCTTCAAGCTCGCAATCAGCGACTTCCTCCCATCGTAATTAAGCAATACTACCACCTAGCCCCGCGGCAGCCCCGGATGATTCGGCATCTGCTGCTGCGCTGTGCAAAGCAATTCCAGCGCAATGTACTCGTTCAAATCGTACATATCGGAAATAATCACACTCTCGTCCACCACCCAAACTCAGGCAGCGTTATTCCGTCCGTAATCCCGTCCCGGCTTGCCTCCCGGCTTTTGGCATTCTTCGGTGGATTTCGCAGCAGGGTGGTGAAATTCTGCTTATGCTTTCGCAGCAGCGCATCCAGACTGGCCACATTTTGTTCCTGCTGTTGCCCAGCGCTACTGCCGGACGCCGACAGGAATCAGTCGATACTATTGAAGAGGTGCTTGAACGGGGTCCACATATCATCCGGAGCGGCTGAAATGGAATGCAAACAACCATGGACTGTTACAAACATAACCCTACATAATGGGTTCGAAATTTCAGCGCGGAAATTCCGGCAAAATAATAAACAACAATCTACAAACCTTCACTCATTTTGAATAAATTACGATTCCGTAAACCGTCGTTTGGCAGTTTGCTCTGCGGTTTGCTCTTCACTTCACAGCAGAATACGGTCGATGTCATCGTCGTAAACCAGTACTCGAGATCCCTGCTCCTGAAGTTTGAATAACAAGTTATCCAAAACGTCCATTTTTACGCTGTTCTTCAACAAATGATAATCGGTGTTGTATGGAGGTCAGGCTCTGCACCATAAAACAGGTGAGGGTGCACCTCATAAGGCGGATCTCTTCCATTTTACCAGCTTCGTTCACAATGTCGATATATTTCATGAGAATTTTCGAATACCACTCGCGTTGCATCTTGGACAGTCCGACAAAGATTTTGGCCTGCTTTTTCGGCGCAGTCTCTCCTTTAATTCCGATTTCAATCGACGGAGCAGGAAAGGCTTCAACAACTATTAAATTAAAATAAATAAACACCGCATGCAAACGTTCGATCAGTTTGTTATCCCCAGTGCATTCGTTTGCGTCGAATTTACAGCCCACAACTCATGAACATTATTCAGCAGCGGCGATCACGTCAGCAACAGGCGGTTGGCCGTCTCAAACTCCCTCAAAATTTCCGAAAGCACAGATTTTTCCTTCTTGGTACGATGGGCCTTTCCTAGGCATCAGCTCAGCACATCCCTGATGAATACATTCCTAATTTTCTGGTCTTCAATCAATCAAATCGCACACCACCGTCCAAGTTTGTTGACCCAGTTCTGCAGCGTCAATTTTGGCACGATAACAATGTGCAGTCCTGGATTGCTTCGCAAGCTCTTCAAATAATCCAACAGGGAAATTGTCTACAGAATTCTGTTGATTCTATATTCGTACAGAAAAATTATAATCCGTTTCAGACCTCTTGTTTGGTAGTCTCGTATCTCGCTAGCCTTGATATACGGCGGGGACGCTTCAAAGTGGAACACGCCAACAGCTCCTCATCTTCTCCCTGTTCCGTCGTTCGATGGAGATGGGTGCAAAACAAATATATCTGCAAAGATAACAAAACTGTGTGGAATTAAATGGAAAGTACTAGACATATGAAATATTAAAAATTCATTTCAAACGTTATCTTTCTTTCATTCTCTAAAAAGCTAAGGATATAAGACCATTTGATTGAATTCAAATAATAAAGACTTTTTATGTAAGCATGAAAATTTAAAAAATCGTGCTTTGTAAAAATTTTGATAAGCCGGAGCTGCAAACTGTTGGATAATTTAAAAAAAATGTTTTCTCCTTATAAACGCAAAAAAAATATAGAAATACAGTTTTTGCCGTGCAAATTTTCCAAACCATAAACTGTTGTGGAATTACAACCCCCCCTACGGCCCAATTTCTGAATACACCCTTGGCATTGCGTACAAAATACAAAAATCAAAACTACTCACTCTTCCGGGTCGCCACAGGAGCGGGTTGCTTCTCTCCTCAATCGGCTCCTTTCTTTGGTTTGCCTTTCGTCTTGGCTGGTGGGCTGCTTGATGATCCCTTTGCCGGGGGCCGATAGCATAAAGTGGGAGAAAATCAAACCGCTTGATGGGGTCCGTTTCCTCGCCGTTTCCAGCGTAACATCGTAATCCGGATCTTTCGTGTGCGACAAGGTAGCGTCGGAGTTGGACTCATTCTGAAAATAACGCAAGCATAAATTTCGTCAGCTTATATTCACCGTTTTAAATTTCGCAAGACGGACGCGGATGCGTCTTTTATTTAAGTCACCATTCTGAGTCGAGAAATGGCTCATCACATTTTAATGTCTTAAATTAAATGGCCTTAAACTTACGGAATTTCTGTTTGTATCCACCGTTGCAATGGGCTCGTCCTCCCTGTACATGGCTTAGCGTAGTTTATGTTTGTCATCACACCGAAAAATCACAAATTCACCAAGCAGACGATAGATTCGTGAGAGGCCACTTTGTAAACATAACTTCCACAAATTTCTTACCTGACAGATCGTCATTGGCTGCCAGATTTTTCATTTTTGTTGTTATGGTTGCCAGAAAGAATAAACATGAAAGTGATTTTGAATATTTTACTAATTTTGTTTTGATTGTTTTCACTGTGAAAACAACAATTTTACACTGGGATAAAAACATTCAAATTCAACATTTTGCATTCAATTCAAATATTATAGCACTCAAAAGTACCAAGATTCCCTTATACTAATGACACACTGATGGTATTCGTACCATGGTACAAGTTGTACCACTAGTGTGTCACCTTGTACCATGCTGGTACAACGTGGAAAACCATGGTACAATATGTACTAGGGTATATAACCGTGGTACTTGTACCACCAGTGTGTCTTTAGTATTACTCTTAAAATGAAATGTAGAAAATGTAGAAATCCCAACTTTTTTTTGCTCTGTGTAGGGTAAAACGACCTATTATGGAGGGGTTAAGCACCGTGTCAAAATAAAATTGATTACAAAAATTCTTCAAAAATTACCTGTTGGTCGATTTCCATATTGTAGTAGTTGAATAGGATGCTCGTTAACTATAGTTTCGTAAATATTACGTGAATTGTGTTGAACTTATGTTGTTTTGTTTTTATCACAATAAAAACAAACTACCGCAATAATAGGACGCAGTTGCCTATCGTTGCGATATTTTTTGAAGGTCAGTCCTATTGTTGCGGTATTGCATGTAATTCTTATGGAGAGCGATACCGCAACAATAGGACCTTAGCACTACCGCAATAATAGGCTCAAGGGATTCAAATTTTTAACGAAAAATGATGATTTTTCATAATTTTGAACGGAATTTTGTGAAACAAAAGCTGTTCTAGTCGTTAATTCAAAGAGTTTTAGCGTACCCACAATTGTTTTCAATGGTGTTATATCTAGAATGGACTACTTTAACACTACCGCAACATTAGGGCATACCACAACGATAGGACGTTCTACCCTAAGCTAGTTTTGCATATTTTGCCACATTTTCACTTCAGAACGCTAGTCAAAGCTATAATCATTTGATATCTGCCAAAAAATCTGAAGTAAACTTTATCATAGATCTGTAATACAGTCGCGATTCGCTGGTTGGGCCACGACCTCGGCCCAACTAACGAATCCGGTTTTTTAGTTGGGCCAACTGACAGCCATTTGAATACGTGTATTTCGACTTAAACATCACAAATGATGTCCAGTGACGCCCAGTCCCGTTTTCCGTGTTTACATTGAATTTTGACGTACAGTTGCTTTTTAGTTGGGCCATGACCCAACCAGCGGAGGCCCAACTAAAAAGTGACCCAAGTATTAAAATCCCAACCAGCGAATTTCGACTGTAATCGAAAGAGAATGGAGGCAAAGAGAGACGCTATTTTGCACATACGACCTATTCTCAAAGCACTCTACCCGAATAAAAAATACAGTAGTATAACAATACAATTTATTGTAACACTACTATTAATAACATTAAATTGGCAATAGATTATATTGTAAATGAACCCATAGAAATACATTAGAATGCATTGTTATGAACCATTCACTCAAATGTAAATGAAGTTTTCGCAATAGAATGTACGGGTTGTTAAGTATCGTAACAATACAAAATCTGATATTTTTCTATACATTTTTTTTCGTCACACAATAGAGTGTATGGTTAATATATTGTTGAAATATCCGATCAAAACTGTTCAAAATACATTGGATTGTATTGTATTTGTATAGTAAAACAATACGATTTTTGATTTCTCAGTTGTGACAGCTTTACTGTTCAACAATGCAATTTAAATGGGAAAAAATACATATTTGGCGCTTTGAGACAAGTATTGTTATATAGTTTATATGCAATGTAAAGAATCGTTTCAAAAGTTATCAATGTATGAATCTTATGTACGAAAATGTTTCAAAAACAATTGCAAGTATTGTTACATTAGAGAAATATGTTGATGTATTGTATCCTCAGTGTGGATACAATCTGTGTAACCATCAAGAAACAATATATCCTATTGTATACCGTACATTGTATGGTAATTCAATTGTTTTCACTATTGAACCAATAGTACATTTTTATCCGGGTAGTAATATGCTTGCATTTGGTCTTTTTTTTTTTTTTTCTCTCTCGCTTTATGGCGCAGACCTGTTTGGTCCATAACAGCCAAGTCTTGTAGGAAAGTGTGACTACATTTCGTCACTCTACCGTAACTTAACGACCGATCAAAGTTATTTTCTTGCAGTTATTTTCAGTGCCGGGTAATGTCATATCAGTTTTGGTTTTGTTTCAGTTTAAACATTTTAGGAAACATCGTCATTATTCAAACAGTAATTTCAGTCTCTCCAATGAATTGAGCTATTTGCTTTATTTTTTGCAGATCTGTGCTTGTTAGAATATCTATTAATTCGTGTCTATTGTACAGTATTGGATATTTGCAACGTATATGGTTAAATTTAGTGCAGTAGTGTAAAATGTGGATGATATCTTCTTTAACATCACATTGTTCGCATTTATCACTGGGAACAAGTCCCCAGCTGTTTAGTCGGTCTTTTGTTGCTAAATGTCCTGTTCTGAGTCGATTAATAGTAATAGGTCATTGCGCGCGGCAAACCTAACCTCACTATTTTGACAGGTACTGGTCCTGTTATTTACGTTTCGGACTTAGAATTTTTTTGATCCAAATTAATTCTGCATATTTCACGAGTTGAGGACATTCCGTACATTCCGCATTCAAATATTGGTAATTATCGATAAGCTATAGGTAATTAACGATCAGAAAATCCAAAGAATGATAGAAGTATCTCAAAATTAAAATAAAGTCGTCTGTAAACAACAGGACCAGTACCTGTCAAAAGTCGTGTGTGACGTCACTGTGCAATGGAGTATAGTATGATGCGTAGAAAGTCTCATTTCTGGTCTTCTTCCTCACCTTAGTATCTACACGGAGAAAAATAAATAGTAGAAACAACCAATTTTTGGTTTGGTTCAAACAATTTTCTAGTTTGAATATGGCACAAACAAAATATCAGTTAGCTTCAACCATGTTCTTTGGTCAAAACAAACTAAAATGCAACGCTGGTGTTTTTAAAGTTTGGCATTAAATTCAAACAAATATTAGTTTGAAACAAACATAACGTTTGCTTGTTTTCCTGACAGTTGGACAAACAACCAACGTTTTAGTTTGTTTTAAACTTAGAAAAAAGTTTTGAAATAAACAAATTTTAGTTTGTTTCAAGCAAGCATTTAGTTTGAAATAACCAATAGATTTGTTTTTGTTTTCTTTCCCATGAGCAATTTAGAAGATTATGCACATATTAATATGGAATTCATTTTGTGTTTATTCAAATAAATTAGTGAATAATCATACATTTTGATACGATTAACAACAAATTATGCAGCATTTCAGCATAGCGTGGCTCCGGCTACGGCAGTATCGCTTCAAAAAACAACTGTAGACCAAGCTGCAAAAATATAGGAACCAAATCTTTATAAAAAGTTCGGTTACAGTTAATATTGTTAGACGATCCCCACCGATGTGTATCCAAATGAGTGTCTAGTATAGGAACGAAATGCGTTCATATTTTATTTATGCACTTGTTCTCGCACCGGTTGTTTATATCAAGGTTGTTAAAGTGCAATCATGCTTCGCACCGGTGGTGAATAGACCAGTTCATGATGACGTAGGTTGACAGTTCACAGAGCTTTTTCACCAGGACTTAGTCTCCGGCGGAGCTTCCGTTAAAATTGTTTCGTCATTTTATTCCCATGTAGATGTCCGTTGCGATTGATTTCATGCTGAATACAAAGAATATCACTGAAATATTCGGATCACAGCAATTTTAAACTAAAAATTTGAATTTTAATTTCCCTCTCATCAATTTTTCTTCTAACACCTTGTAAACAAGCTCTGTGAACTGTCAAAATAAGTGAGGTTAAGTTCGAGTTTGCATTGGTCTATATCCGGTTGCTATTGAGGCAAACACGGAAATAAATAAAATCAGGAAAAAGTTATTATTTATTTTCAAATCTTTCAGAACGCGCTCCAACTTTTGTAATATAAATATGTGCGTAATGCATTTTGTGATTATTAGATTAGCTAGACACACATCTGCTAGGTGGCACTAGCTTATATGCAATAATTTAGTGAGGTGGATATCTCGAGATCTATAAGACTTAGAAAGATTTTGTCTTCTACAAAGTTGTTCGGGTAGCCATAACATTTATGATGGAGACTAGTTTAGTTTGGAATTCATACGCATAGCGGCGCTAGTGTATGAGAAATAACCTGTGAGGTTAAATATTTCTAAATCCATTAGAGTTAGAAAGTGACCATCTTCTACAAAGTAATCCTAATTATCTGTTAAGTTGGTTATTATATAAGATTTAAAAGGGTAGTCCAAACCAGAAGTTTAGTTTGAAACCGCAATACTCGCTGGCGCTCGAGTTGAGTCGAATCGAGTCAAGTACGAGACACTGAAGATGGCCTTACTGTAGAAGTCGAAATAAGTATCTGTCAAAGGTACAACCAAGTGGTGGAATTAAATGGAATTGTACGAACTCGTCTTATGGCAAGTAGCTTTGTAGAATACGGCAATATTCTGAAAATTCCAGATTTTGAGATATTTAACCTATCAGTTTATTTCTTATACACTAGCGTCGCTAAGCGATTGTGTTTAAAACTAAACTTGCTCGCATCTGATGGCGATGACCAAGTAGCAGAGCAGACACAGCGGACACAGCGAAGGCGATTTCGGATGAGACCGGCGGAATTAATAAACACGCGGAATTAACTTTAGAGAATAGTTTTAATGACGGACTAAATGAAATAACACTTGCTCTTGGCGAATGATAGACGCGAACTGATGTTCGTTAGTAGGCAGTGTTGCCGTTTATGTCGTACAGCTTGGGGTGCACGGAATTATTGTAGCGGAGGGTTGACATCGCTCTCCACAGCATCATGACGGTTTTCACCACCCGAACAACTTTGTGGAATACGGCAATATTCTAAAAATTTCAGTTTTCGAAATACCTAACCTAGTAGATTATTTATTATACACTAGCGCCACCAAGCGGTTATATCTTAATCTAAACCTGCGTTGGTCATAATGGTTTTGACCACTCGAACAACTTTGTAGAAGTCGGCAATATTCTAAAAATTCCAGATTTCGAGATATCAAACCTATCAGGTTATTTCATATGCACTAGCGCCGCCAAGCGGTTGTATTATTAACTAAACTTGCTTTCGTCATGATGGTTTTGACTACCCGAATAACTTTGTAGAAGACGCCAATATTCTAAAAGTTTCAGATTTCGAGATATCAAACCTATCAGGTTATTTCATATGCACTAGCGCCGCCAATCAGTTGAAATCCAAACTAAACTGACCTCCATCACAATGGTTTTGATGATGAATAGCCGAACACTTTTTCTGAAGACGGCACATTTTTTATTTATGCGTTACTCTATATTTCCGTGTGATGGTTTGGCAACGGTTGGAGCGGGTCGCCAAATTTGCCAACTCGCTATTCACCGAAGGTTGCGTTTACATTTCCCAAACCCGTTTACCAACGACCGGTGCGAGTTCGCGTCATGATAGAGGTTGATATTTTGGCTTTATTTACGCACTGGTGGGGATCGTCTTATAGATCTTAGCTAATTAGCTAACCACTTTTTAGTTTCGATTTTACTCATATAGGTTGACGAAGTACAAAATAAAAATACCGAGAACAAAAAACGGAAAAAACCGGCAAGCGAGAATGAATATTTTTAATTTGTGAGCTACATAAACTAGTTTTTGATAAAGATAAACCAAAATATGTTTGAAATTAACAAGAATGTAGGTTTGAACCAGGTGGGTGGCACGACGCCATGTTTTTGCAGCCAACATCTCAGTGTAAAATTCATGATAGTATGTGTTTTGTTTACAAACCTCACATTTGATTCTCATTAGGATACAGAACTGTCAGTGGGATACGGTCGCGCAATGTTGGCTGCAAAACAAACCTATTGTGTGAGATAGGGATGCCACCGGGCTGGTTTGAACCAAACTAGCAATGAAGATTGTTTCAAAGTAGATAACTTTGGTTGAATTAAACACATTTATGAGGTTGATTTAACCCAAACTATAACTTTGAGTTTAATAGATTCTAGTTATACACAAACAAATTTTCGGTTTAGAATCAACCAACCTGTTGGTTAATTCAACCTAGACTGATTTTGCTTGCTCCGTGTACGCTCATTGAGCTCTGCCAAGCAATCAAATTTTCAAAAACTTTTAAAATTGATTTTTAACATCAAATTTAGGGTTTATGAGTTTGACAAAAATATGTTGTAGCTCAGAAAAAGGTGTTCTATCGAATGAATAAAAAAAAATCAACATGTTTTTCAAAATTAAAAAACCCAAATTGGGTGTGACCTTGGTGTGACCTGGTGTGACAAATATACATAATCGATATCGATTAATCGAAAAATAATCAACTATGTGGCATCCCCATTATTTTGTTGTCCGCGGCGTTGCTTTTTGAACTTTTTGAAACTGCACCTTCGCGATAAAAAAAATAATAAAAAAAATAAATAAAAAGTCAAAACCGGCCAAATTTAAGTGTAAAATGTCTCTCGACGTGTTTCCCGTCTGTTCCAGCTGTGGAAAGTATTCGGTTTTAGCTATTTCCTGCACAAACTGTCTGCAAATTTGCTGCACTGCTTGTTTCAATGTTTTGGTTAGTGCAATGGTAATGGCTGATGCCGATGTGGCACTGTTGGCGGCTCGAGTCTGTCGGAAATGCCGCAACGAATGTCGCGTGACCAACTCGGTCACCGGTCCTGGAAACGAAACGAATGCATCACTGAGTGTCGACAGAAGTGATCTTTGCGATTTGCATTGGAAAGAGCGTACGCTATATTGCTTGAACTGCTCGGTGAGTATTTGTGGAGACTGCATGTGCCTTGGAGAGCCACACGACTTTCACCGGATCGACAATTTGGTGGCCGTTTATTTCGAGAGGACCTCAAGGCTAAGGGATAAATTGAAGATCGCTGAGAAATTCAACGATGAACTACATGCGGGAAGTGAGGTTTATCGGAGAAATCTTCGGTTCATTGAGAAAGAAGAGGCTGAGATGTTAGAAGAGATTGAAGCAATTGCCGAGGAATCTCGACTGGAAGTGTCGCGAGTCACTACAGTTCGGAAGCAGATACTAAAGGAAAAGCTGAATGTTCCTTTTACGAATGGTGCGGTTTTGGAAGATATGTGGAATACAGCAAAACAGGTGTCGCCGTACAGATTGTTGAATTTACTTTCGGAGTTTGATGCTAATTGTGATAAACTGCTAGCTCAGGACGTCAAAGTTACGGTTCAACAAACTGACGACTTTCAATGGTAAGATGTAGATTGTGCTATTCCCCATGTTTACCGTTTGGATTAATGGTCATTAGACATAACCAGTAGATGGAAGCCGGCAGATTTTCGTACATTGAATTCAACTTGAATTTATAAAAGGCAATTACAATGATAAATTATTATTATGTCATTAGATCAAACGGCACTAAAACAGATAAAAGTAAGGGCTTCAAATAAATTACAAATATCATCTTGTTATAGCCAACTGATCGAAAAATATAAATGTACGGAAATTGTTTTTCGAGCGTTTCGCAATGCTGCCAACGGGGATATCTCTGTCTCTCAATTGATTATGGACAACGGTGTTGAATGGAGAGTTACGGTTACGAAAATGGATATGATTCTTATTGAGCCACGTACAGTCGACCCTCGAATACAGGAATTTCCCCACAAGCTGCTGGTAACGATTCCTCATAAGGACTATGAGAAGACGATACACCAATCATTCGAACTCGAAGACCAATACAAAGCGATAGAGGTTGTATATTCCTCATTTCTTGTAGAAGAAGGTTTTTGCAGGGAAACCAATGGCGATTTAGTGATGAAGATTGGCGTTCGTTGTAAAAATGTATTGTCTGAATTGGACATAATGGAGCTTCAGTACAATGGTGTAAGAGATGAAGATGACTAGTAAGATAATCGATAAATATTCAATTTTTATGTTATTCATGAATTTATTTTTCAGCAAACACCTTGTTATGCATTTTCATCCAAAATTAAGCAATCTTAAAAATAGAACGCCAATACGTTCCTCTGAAGTTATAGATGGTAAAAATAGACAGTGGTATTTGGAGGTTTATGCAGATGTGCATTCGAACAAACTTAAAGCTTTTATCGGTTTGCAGAAACGATCTGCCGTTTGCTGTGATTTCTTCATCGAACTGATACATACCAATGTAACGAAAAATATTGTCATAAAACGACAGAGCAAAAATTTCAACACATCATTTATATGGGAATATCAGTTTATCAGTTTAGACTCATTGAACAACGATTGCGGCTTTTCTCCAGGTGGTAATTTGCATTTTCGGTTTGGAGTGCGGCCCTTATCCAATTCTACAGATATCTCAGCACAAGGTGCATCAGCGAATGCCTAATATTGTTTGTTAGAAAACACTTAATGTTGAACCTTTTTTTTTTCAAAGAACCTAAACTGAATATGATAAGCAAACACGTAGATTATAATGATTTATATACATGCTGCCAACATCTAATGTTATCGAATATTTTATAGTCCATTGTTACATAATAAATTAATGATCTCATAATTTTTGGAATCTACTTGGGGGGGAGGGGGGAAAGCCTATCTGTTGGATCGTAGTAATCAATGGATCATAATTTTTATCTAAGTTACCTTTGCTCTACTATATAAAGAAAACCAATATGTCATTCTTATGCAGTATTGATTTGACTTCCAATAAAGATAGTTCTTTTTAAGAAAAGTCAAGTCCATTTTATTCTGGAAGTAATCCGGACATAACAATTGGCGACGAGGACTTAAGAACCGGAGGCAATGGCAGATCTTCAGCAAGCAATCCTTCAAATGGCGGAGCTCCTGCAGAAGCTAGCGCAGCCGACACCAGCACCTAGCAACCCGGAGCAAACAATCGAAGCCTTAGCAACGAACATTAGTGAATTTTCATTCGACCCGGAAAACGGAATAACCTTCGAGAAGTGGTACAGCCGTTACGAGGACCTTTTCGATTCCGACGCCAGGAACTTGGACGATGCCGCCAAGGTCCGATTGCTGCTGCGAAAGTTGGATACACCGGCACATACCCGGTACGTCAACTTTATCCTGCCAAAGCTGTCAAAAGACTTGAATTTTGCCGACACTATCAAAACCCTCAAGAAAATTTTCGAAGCGCAAATGTCCATATTCAGCAAACGGTACCAGTGTCTGCAGCTAGTAAAAACGGAAGCAGAGGACATAATCAATTACGCTGGCAAAGTCAACCGTGCTTGTGAGGATTTTGACTTCAAAAACATGAAAATTGATCAATTCAAATGCCTGATGTTTGTGCAACTCCGCAAACGCGGTTCACAAGCGGAATCACCCAACCGGCTGCACCGGGAGCCACAACCTGCCTCGACGAGCACTGGATGCAGAAAAGGCCTCGGGCCAACGGTAGGTTGTATTATAAAGCCTCGCTCCGCGGTAATGCTCACTCACACATGTCTAGCTCTGCAGTAAAGCATACTTGCACATGGGTAACATAGTTGACCTGTGTGAGTGTGGTTACAGTCATCATTACCATCATCAATGCGGCGTTGTAATAGGGTGTATCTCACATCCCACTTCAGCTTAAAAAAAAAAAGAAATGGCCAGGAGTTTCCGTACAGTTTTATCCATCAATCCATTTTCAATTTCTAATGCAATTTGATTGTTTAACATATAATACCTTACTTATTCTTACTACTGTCTCGTAAATGGTTTCTCCTCTTCAGTTACACGGATAAATTCTTTAATTGACTTCTCCAGATGAATGTGCGTGGTTCCGCAGTATTATATACTCCTGTCGAGGTATGCTGTCTTCCTCTAGAAGTATTAGTGTTATTTCTACTGCAAATAGATTATCACCCACTTTAATTTATATGTCCTTCGTTCGAGTTACTTGCTGTCTCCTTTTACACGTACGCCTCGTTCTGTCTTTCCTCGACGCTTGTCTTTCCCCTTCAGCTTCGCCTTTCAATCTCGCTTGCTAATTTCATCCTCATTTAAGATATCGTTACCCCGATTCAACAATGGTTGCTCTCTTCTTAATCTTCTCCCATTATCATTTCCTCCGGTGTCACTATAATGCTGTGGGGAGAAGATAAATTGTGCGTCTAAACAACGTTTGTCAACTCCTCTCTTTACATAGTTCTAGAAGCTACTGCTGCGGCCATGGCACAACTATTGTCTATGCGAGTCATCGCTTTGGACCGTCGCGTCGCTCAATCAGCGAGCGCTTTCCGGTTTGGTGCTGCAGCGACGCATTGAATATGCCTGCGTTTCTGGAGCGCTTACTGGAACGGGTCGCCACCGACCAGCGACGTTTCAGTCGAGCGACGTAGTTGAGACAAGTTCATACATGTTCTTGTTTTTATCTGCATCGACAATATCTCAAAGTTTTCTAGGTACCTATTGTAAGCCTGTCTCATAACATTGGGTGACACAATTTCCGAAAATGATGGGATATGATCACTACGAAGACAGCCCAGCGATCTCTGTCTCGTGACATGATGCAGCCCAAGTTTGATCAATTTCAACAGGTTTTAAAAGGCGTGAATAGCTCCGCAGACCGCAAGTCCTTTCTCTGATGAGGATAATCTCTCACTCGTTTCGGGGTTTCCACCACCAGCCGCCAGCTTACTGTTGTGATTTGCAGCAAGCAGTATCGTCATCCGTACATTGTGCATATATGCTACATATGCTAACGACCGTGTATCGTCTTCGTCCAATTGTGTTACCGATGATATTTCATTCATATCATGCCATTCGTCTTCGGGATTGAACGGCATCCTGACATTCCATCCCTCTACTGCACCGATAGAACTAACTGCAAGTTTCAATGTTGACTGTATATCAACAATTGACGAACGACGCTCCCCTAAATCCAACGCGAAAGTAAGAGACAGAAAAGTATGCGCTGCTGCTCTGTCTTATGCTCATTGTTCAGTAAAACTTGACTGTCACCGCTAGGTTCGCTATCGTTTCAAAATCATTAAATGATCACATTTCATGGCAAATAACCCTATATGTTATGTGAGCTACTGTTCCATCACGTTTTAAGATGTTCAAACCCAGGTGTCGGTGGTCGGCTTCTGATGTCGTATTCTTCATTACTTTCAATGACGTCTTCGAAAAACTACTGACTAATTTTGATTAGTCATTCTGACATTCATTCTCCATTTTCGTCTCAAGCGTTCCATGCGTACTCGGATTACAGAAAACATATTTTTCGATACATTTTCCAGAAATGCCTTTCTGCCTTTTTCTCATTACGCATTGTGATTGTCGTTCCGTTATTTTTTCTCACCGAACATCCCGTGCGTTAGTTTTCGTCCCGAAAACACTAATGCGCACATTTTCTTAGTCAATTTGCATCCTACAAATTAACGAATTGCCTTTCCGGCATTTTTTCCTCACCGCTCATCCCGCCCCGAAAACAGTTAAGCGCACTTTTTCTCCTTTAATTTGCGTCCCACAAATTAACTAAATAATTGCCTTTCTGGCCGTTTCACTCCATCAAACTTCCCGCTTGTGGCAGTTGTGCGCTGGTTTTCGTCTCAAAGTACACGCACCAACACGCACGATTCCTTACAACTTGCGTCCCACAAGCTAGCAGTCAACGAAAAAAAAACACGCGGTATGTCATCCAATTGCCAGTTGAGTGATTCTCGCTTACACACCTTCGGACTTGTTTTTTACCCTTCTTACACCCTAAGAAGGGTATAAAGATCGCTTGAAAAACCGACTTTTTATCCGAGGCTCGGAGACCCAAATCGTATATACCAATCAACTCAGCTCGACGAACTGAGCACATGTATGTATGTGTGTGTGTGTGTGCGTGTGTGCGTGTGTGCGTATGTGTGTGCGTTACAAAAATCTCACATCAAGATCTCAGCCATCCGTGGACCGATTTGCACGATTTTAACACTAAACGAAAGCTATGACTTTGTCATTGTACGAGTTCAATTTTTTTTGCAATCGGACATTTGGTTCCAGAGATATGTGAGAAATACGAACATGAAGTGCATTTTCAGAAAACTAACAAAATAATGTCACATGAATATCTCAGCCGTCTGTAAACCAATTTGCATGATTTTATCTTTAAACGAAAGCTATGACTTTGCCATTGAACCCATTGTATTTTGTTTTCGCAATTAGACATTGGGTTCCGGAGATATCTCTGAAACACGAACATAAAGCATTAGACGTATCAACTTCACACATTGGTAAAATATGTCCCATCAAGATCTCAGTCGTCCTTGGACCGATTTGTGCGATTTTATCTTTAAACGAAAGCTATGTTTTTGTCATTGGACCCATTCATTTTTTTCTGCAATTGGAAATTCGGTTTCAGAGATATCTGTGAAATACGAATATGAGACATATTTTCAGACTACTAATGAAGAATTGTCACACCAATATCTCAGCCGTCTATGACTCGATTTGAACTGTTTTGGGCTTAAACAGAAGCTGTAATATTGCCATTTAATGCGGCAAATCAAATCTGCAGCCTTTTTGTATTTTTTTTTAAATTGTTAAATTTCCAGAAATATCCTTTTTACCCTTCTTACACCCTGAGAAGGGTATAAAGATCGCTTGAAAAACCGACTTTTTATCCGAGGCTCGGAGACCCAAATCGTATATACCAATCAACTCAGCTCGACGAACTGAGCAAATGTATGTATGTGTGTGTGTGTGTGTGCGTGTGTGCGTGTGTGCGTATGTGTGTGCGTTACAAAAATCTCACATCAAGATCTCAGCCATCCGTGGACCGATTTGCACGATTTTAACACTAAACGAAAGCTATGACTTTGTCATTGTACGAGTTCAATTTTTTTTGCAATCGGACATTTGGTTCCAGAGATATGTGAGAAATACGAACATGAAGTGCATTTTCAGAAAACTAACAAAATAATGTCACATGAATATGAAACTCGCTAGCTCACGGGAGGGTATTCTACCGGGTCGTTACGCTACTTCAATCACCCCAATACTCAAGCTGAGGATGATTCGGTTCTTCGCAGGAGGGAACTGTAAACAGAGCTGTCGATAAAAGGTGTCTAATGCGGTAGGATGGGCAAAGCTATTACTCAAAGGGGGGGGGGGGGTATCTATTCACAGTGATCCAAGGAAGACAAGGCTTGGTGGTCCCTTTGTGGACCCGGGAAAACGACACAAGATAAAATGGTGAAAGACCTTAAAATCAAGGGTTACTCTTTCTTAAAGATGGCTACACCTGGCTCATACATTTTACAATTTATTTTGTGACGTCACATCTGGGGTACTTGCATGCTTGTTGGATTCGGTGTTTTCTGGTGATGTGACCAATCAGCTTTGATCTGGCCGGCTTGATGCTCTTTGCGGAGCCGCTTCAGTCCGGAAATCATTCCACGGACGGGACGAGTGTTGCCCTGCGAGATTGATGACGTGGCTTTTCCGTATCGGTGTTGGAAGATGGCGGCCACACTTCGGCCAGCAATGACGCTGCTTTATCCAAGCCAACGGGCACTCGCCAAATCTTCCCGGAAATCACCACTGTGGCACTGCACTCTCGAGACCTTGGAAAAAAGGTACAAAAGAAAAAGGTCCCTTTGTCGTGGACCTGGACACACCGGATTAGTACCCTGCGACGTCACTTCCTAACCTCTAATTTTTCATCTGTTCACATTAACATTTACCTTTTTCTATTTCGTTTTTAATTCGTTTTTCACTGTCGTTATTTGTTCGTGTGGATTCGAAAGGGATTTTACACACTAATCGATTTTTACCAACACAAATCCGTACTATTTAATTTATAACAATAAGTATTTTAACGACTAACATTGAACAGATCCTTTTATAACTTAAACACGCGCGCACTACTACTTCTTTCTAGGATCACTATGCAAAAGAGGGAGAATCCTTCTTTTCCGCTTCTTATATAGCACATTTTACATAAATTATGATTTATGCTTTTTATGTTTGCCCATCCTGTTACATTGAGCTCCCTCTATGGGCAAGCTCAGCTGAAACAGGGCTGTGTATCTTTTGCCCGAACTCAAACTGCTCGAACGTCTATCGCATCTGGTCACACTTGGTATGACGTGAAAGTGGAACACGCACTCACTCGTGAGATAAATCTTCGACCAGTGAGTGTGACAGTTCCGAGGTGTAATTATTGGAAAGGTCGTAATGGGAGGGATTGGTGACGGAAATTCACTTGTGGTGGAGCCAACAAGTCCATATTGGAACCGAACGGTTACAAATATCTCAGCCGTCTGTAAACCAATTTGCATGATTTTATCTTTAAACGAAAGCTATGACTTTGCCATTGAACCCATTGTATTTTGTTTTTGCAATTAGACATTGGGTTCCGGAGATATCTCTGAAACACGAACATAAAGCATTAGACGTATCAACTTCACACATTGGTAAAATATGTCCCATCAAGATCTCAGTCGTCCTTGGACCGATTTGTGCGATTTTATCTTTAAACAAAAGCTATGTTTTTGTCATTGGACCCATTCATTTTTTTCTGCAATTGGAAATTCGGTTTCAGAGATATCTGTGAAATACGAATATGAGACATATTTTCAGACTACTAATGAAGAATTGTCACACCAATATCTCAGCCGTCTATGACTCGATTTGAACTATTTTGGGCTTAAACAGAAGCTGTAATATTGCCATTTAAGGCGGCAAATCAAATCTGCAGCCTTTTTGTATTTTTTTAAAATTGTTAAATTTCCAGAAATATCCTTTTTACCCTTCTTACACCCTAAGAAGGGTATAAAGATCGCTTGAAAAACCGACTTTTTATCCGAGGCTCAGAGACCCAAATCGTATATACCAATCAACTCAGCTCGACGAACTGAGCACATGTATGTATGTGTGTGTGTGCGTGTGTGCGTATGTGTGTGCGTTACAAAAATCTCACATCAAGATCTCAGCCATCCGTGGACCGATTTGCACGATTTTAACACTAAACGAAAGCTATGACTTTGTCATTGTACGAGTTCAATTTTTTTTGCAATCGGACATTTGGTTCCAGAGATATGTGAGAAATACGAACATGAAGTGCATTTTCAGAAAACTAACAAAATAATGTCACATGAATATCTCAGCCGTCTGTAAACCAATTTGCATGATTTTATCTTTAAACGAAAGCTATGACTTTGCCATTGCACCCATTGTATTTTGTTTTTGCAATTAGACATTGGGTTCCGGAGATATCTCTGAAACACGAACATAAAGCATTAGACGTATCAACTTCACACATTGGTAAAATATGTCCCATCAAGATCTCAGTCGTCCTTGGACCGATTTGTGCGATTTTATCTTTAAACGAAAGCTATGTTTTTGTCATTGGACCCATTCATTTTTTTCTGCAATTGGAAATTCGGTTTCAGAGATATCTGTGAAATACGAATATGAGACATATTTTCAGACTACTAATGAAGAATTGTCACACCAATATCTCAGCCGTCTATGACTCGATTTGAACTGTTTTGGGCTTAAACAGAAGCTGTAATATTGCCATTTAATGCGGCAAATCAAATCTGCAGCCTTTTTGTATTTTTTTTAAATTGTTAAATTTCCAGAAATATCCTTTTTACCCTTCTTACACCCTAAGAAGGGTATAAAGATCGCTTGAAAAACCGACTTTTTATCCGAGGCTCAGAGACCCAAATCGTATATACCAATCAACTCAGCTCGACGAACTGAGCACATGTATGTATGTGTGTGTGTGTGTGCGTGTGTGCGTATGTGTGTGCGTTACAAAAATCTCACATCAAGATCTCAGCCATCCGTGGACCGATTTGCACGATTTTAACACTAAACGAAAGCTATGACTTTGTCATTGTACGAGTTCAATTTTTTTTTGCAATCGGACATTTGGTTCCAGAGATATGTGAAATACGAACATGAAGTGCATTTTCAGAAAACTAACAAAATAATGTCACATGAATATCTCAGCCGTCTGTAAACCAATTTGCATGATTTTATCTTTAAACGAAAGCTATGACTTTGCCATTGAACCCATTGTATTTTGTTTTTGCAATTAGACATTGGGTTCCGGAGATATCTCTGAAACACGAACATAAAGCATTAGACGTATCAACTTCACACATTGGTAAAATATGTCCCATCAAGATCTCAGTCGTCCTTGGACCGATTTGTGCGATTTATCTTTAAACGAAAGCTATGTTTTTGTCATTGGACCCATTAATTTTTTTCTGCAATCGGAAATTCGGTTTCAGAGATATCTGTGAAATACGAATATGAGACATATTTTCAGACTACTAATGAAGAATTGTCACACCAATATCTCAGCCGTCTATGACTCGATTTGAACTATTTTGGGCTTAAACAGAAGCTGTAATATTGCCATTTAAGGCGGCAAATCAAATCTGCAGCCTTTTTGTATTTTTTTAAAATTGTTAAATTTCCAGAAATATCCTTTTTACCCTTCTTACACCCTAAGAAGGGTATAAAGATCGCTTGAAAAACCGACTTTTTATCCGAGGCTCAGAGACCCAAATCGTATATACCAATCCAGTCAGCTCGACGAACTGAGCACATGTATGTATGTGTGTGTGTGTGTGCGTGTGTGCGTATGTATGTGCGTTACAAAAATCTCACATCAAGATCTCAGCCATCCGTGGACCGATTTGCACGATTTTAACACTAAACGAAAGCTATGACTTTGTCATTGTACGAGTTCAATTTTTTGCAATCGGACATTTGGTTCCAGAGATATGTGAGAAATACGAACATGAAGTGCATTTTCAGAAAACTAACAAAATAATGTCACATGAATATCTCAGCCGTCTGTAAACCAATTTGCATGATTTTATCTTTAAACGAAAGCTATGACTTTGCCATTGCACCCATTGTATTTTGTTTTTGCAATTAGACATTGGGTTCCGAGATATCTCTGAAACACGAACATAAAGCATTAGACGTATCAACTTCACACATTGGTAAAATATGTCCCATCAAGATCTCAGTCGTCCTTGGACCGATTTGTGCGATTTTATCTTTAAACGAAAGCTATGTTTTGTCATTGGACCCATTCATTTTTTCTGCAATTGGAAATTCGGTTTCAGAGATATCTGTGAAATACGAATATGAGACATATTTTCAGACTACTAATGAAGAATTGTCACACCAATATCTCAGCCGTCTATGACTCGATTTGAACTATTTTGGGCTTAAACAGAAGCTGTAATATTGCCATTTAAGGCGGCAAATCAAATCTGCAGCCTTTTTGTATTTTTTTAAAATTGTTAAATTTCCAGAAATATCCTTTTTTTATTTTGAAATCGATAAAAGCATGATAATATCAGTTATTTTATATTCAATTGAAGGTCATATGCATAGAAATTGTAATATGCACTGGGCACACACAACCATTCAAAAGTGTAAGAAGGGTTGCGTTCACTGTAGGTGGATTAAGTCGGGTTTTTATTTTGA
Source organism: Armigeres subalbatus (assembly GCF_024139115.2). Classification (NCBI taxonomy): domain Eukaryota; kingdom Metazoa; phylum Arthropoda; class Insecta; order Diptera; family Culicidae; genus Armigeres; species Armigeres subalbatus. The sequence goes on from NW_026942139.1 coordinate 193,645, forward strand.
AATCGATAAAAGCATGATAATATCAGTTATTTTATATTCAATTGAAGGTCATATGCATAGAAATTGTAATATGCACTGGGCACACACAACCATTCAAAAGTGTAAGAAGGGTTGCGTTCACTGTAGGTGGATTAAGTCGGGTTTTTATTTTGAAATCGATAAAAGCATGATAATATCAGTTATTTTATATTCAATTGAAGGTCATATGCATAGAAATTGTAATATGCACTGGGCACACACAACCATTCAAAAGTGTAAGAAGGGTTGCGTTCACTGTAGGTGGATTAAGTCGGGTTTTTATTTTGAAATCGATAAAAGCATGATAATATCAGTTATTTTATATTCAATTGAAGGTCATATGCATAGAAATTGTAATATGCACTGGGCACACACAACCATTCAAAAGTGTAAGAAGGGTTGCGTTCACTGTAGGTGGATTAAGTCGGGTTTTTTTATATAATATCATCGTTGATATTATACCTGGCAGGATCGCCATTGTGCAACTCCGCAAACGCGGTTCACAAGCGGAATCACCCAACCGGCTGCACCGGGAGCCACAACCTGCCTCGACGAGCACTGGATGCAGAAAAGGCCTCGGGCCAACGGTAGGTTGTATTATAAAGCCTCGCTCCGCGGTAATGCTCACTCACACATGTCTAGCTCTGCAGTAAAGCATACTTGCACATGGGTAACATAGTTGACCTGTGTGAGTGTGGTTACAGTCATCATTACCATCATCAATGCGGCGTTGTAATAGGGTGTATCTCACAATGCCTGATGTTTGTCTGTGGTCTCAAAGGTCATGGCTACGCGGACATTAGAGCAAGACTACTCTCCAGAATCGAAAACGAAGTAGTAGGGACACCCGTCACTCTTCAAACCCTGATCGACGACTATCAACGGCTCGTCAATCTTCAAGCGGACACTTCCATGATCGAGCGTCCATCATTCTCGAAATCAACGGTGCACGCACTTCAAGAAAAGAATGACAGAGGAATCCATCGTCAGAAACAGCCATCGAAGCCGGAAAGTAAAACTCCCCGCACCCCTTGTTGGCAATGTGGACAAATGCACTATGTTCGGGATTGTTCATTCGCAAATCACATGTGCAAAGAGTGCAAACGGGTTGGCCACAAAGAGGGTTATTGCAGCTGCTTTTCCAAGCAAAAATCAGTGAAACCGGAAGAGGAGAAAAAGTCATCATTCAAATCCAGCAAATCCACCAGAAAAGCAAAATCCGCGTATATGTTGTGAACCACATCGCTCAACATTCAAACAAGCGAAAGTACGTGCCCACATTCATTAATGGCGTAGCAACCAAGCTACAATTGGATACAGCGAGCGACATCACGGTGATCTCGAAACAAACGTGGAACTACTTGGGAAGACCTGCAATCAAGAAACCAACTATTCAAGCCATGAACGCATCAGGCAAGCCGCTCAAGCTCATGGGCGAATTCCAGTGCGAAATATGCATCAACGACAGAAGCACCCAAGGACGCTGTTTTGTAACATCTACTGCCAACCTCAACCTCATGGGCATCGACTGGATAGAATTGTTCGGACTATGGTCAATTCCCATCGACTCGGTCTGCAATCAAATCAAGATGAAGTCGCTCGATCAGCAAGTTCGTGAGTTCCGAGCAAAGCACTCAGAAGTATTCAGTAAATCTCTAGGACATTGTAAGAAGTTGAAGGTAAAACTCTATCTGAAATCAAATTCCAAACCAGTATTCTGTCCAAAACGACCGGTTCCATTCAACACTATACCATTGGTTGATGCCGAACTCACACGGCTACAATCATTGGGCATCATTCAGCCGGTCGATTTCTCTGAATGGGCTGCTCCTATCGTGGCGGTACGCAAACCAAACGGCCGAGTCCGCATCTGTGCGGACTACTCGACTGGACTCAATGAAGCGCTGGAAGCCAATCATTATCCGCTTCCAACTCCGGAGGAAATTTTCGCTCAACTCAACGGCAGCACCATCTTCAGTATCGTCGACCTTTCAGACGCATACCTGCAACTCGAGGTAGATGATGATTCCAAGAAGTTACTCACGATTAACACCCATCGTGGCTTGTTCCAGTTCAATCGCCTAGCACCAGGGGTAAAATCAGCGCCAGGAGCTTTCCAACGTCTGGTAGATGCAATGATTGCCAACATACCAGGAGTCCGTTCATTTATCGACGATGTTATCGTATTCTCAAAGGACATGGAGTCACATTTGGCATCACTCAACCAACTGTTCCAGCGGTTAAAGAAGTATGGGTTCCATGTCAAAGCTGAGAAATGTAGTTTTTTTCAATCACAACTCGGCTACTTGGGACACATCGTGGACAAGCAAGGCATCCATCCTGATCCCGAAAAGGTAAAAACAATCGCTACAATTCCACCACCAACCAACATCTCCGAGCTCCGGTCGTACCTGGGTGCAGTCAACTTTTATGGAAGATTCGTGCGCAACTTACAAGCATTGCGCCATCCGATGGACCAGCTCTTGAAGAAAGAAACAAAATGGCGGTGGACCCCAGAATGCCAGAGGGCTTTGACCAGTTCAAGACAATTCTCCAATCAAATTTACTTCTGACGCATTACGATCCCAAACTACCGATTATTGTGGCAGCAGACGCATCCAGCAGTGGAATTGGTGCAGTCATATTCCACCAATTCCTTATGGTGCCATGAAGGCCATACAGCACGCATCCAGAACACTTGCTCCAGCAGAATGCAACTATGGACAACCTGAAAAAGAAGCACTTGCGTTAGTTTATGCAGTAACCAAGTTCCATAAATATTTGCTCGGACGTCATTTCACGCTGCTGACTGACCACAAACCGCTACTGTCCATATTCGGTTCCAAAAAGGGCATTCCGTTGCATACAGCAAACAGATTACAACGTTGGGCCCTTACAATGATGAACTACGACTTCGAGATTAAACACGTATCCACGAACGACTTTGGTTGTGCAGATGTGCTATCCCGGCTGATCGATAAAACCATCCAACCAGAAGAAGAATATGTCATCGCAGCGCTCACCCTCGAGGAAGATTTGTCAAGCATTCTTTCCGATGCAACGGAAAACGTTCCCGTCTCATTTGCAGCATTGAAGGAAGCAACATCAACAAATGCCACGCTTCAAACTGTTATCAAGTACATTCGTGACGGATGGCCCGACTGCTCCAAGAATCTCCCCACTGCTGTTCAACCATATTACAACAGACGAGAATCACTCAGCATAATCGACGGTTGTGTAATGTTTGGCGATAGGGTCATTGTTCCTGAGATATTCCGACGAAGAATCCTGCGACAGTTCCACCGAGGTCATTCCGGAATGGTACGTATGAAAGCAATATCGAGGAGCTTCGTATACTGGCCCGGTATTGACAACGACATCGAGGACTACGTGAAACACTGCACACCATGCTCAAAAACAGCCAAAACTCCTACTAAAACAACATTAGAATCGTGGCCGATTCCTGCCAAACCCTGGTCAAGGATTCATATCGATTACGCAGGACCTGTAGATGGCGTATATTTTCTAATAATAGTCGATCCATACTGTAAGTGGCCTGAAGTACACTCAACGAGATCAACGACAACCAAAACCACCATCAAAATACTTAACCAAACCTTTGCAACATTCGGCATTCCGGAGCTAATCGTGTCCGACAATGGCACTCAATTTTCGAGCCATGAATTTCAAGCATTCTGTACAAATCAAGGCATTCGTCATATCCGCATCGCACCGTACCACCCACAATCAAACGGGTTAGCCGAAAGATTCGTGGATACCCTGAAGAGAAGTCTTCGCAAAATTCGGTCAGGAGGAGAAGCATTGGAAGAAGCACTCAGCACCTTTTTGCACGTATACCGTTCGACTCCATCCAGCGACTTGAATGGCAAAACTCCCGCTGAACTGATGTTTGGAAGACCGCTTCGTACCGTATTGTCATTGCTCAAACCTACCGAACGTAACACAGGCTCCATATCAAGAGACAGGAAGAAGCAGAACAATATATTCAACAAAAAGCACGGCGCAGTCCAAAGAGGGTTCCATCAAGGAGATACTGTCTACGTCAAGATTCATCGTTTGAACTCCTGGCAGTGGCAACCTGCAACCGTGATAGAGAAGATCGGCACTGTCAACTATAACGTGTTCCTGGAAAATCAACATCGTCTGATTCGTTCACATGTCAACCAAATGAAGGCTCGTGTTTCAGAAGAATCCCTGCAATTTCAACAAAATCCACTATCAATTTTCTATGACAATTTCGGGCTATCAATTCCGGAAGAAATTGAACTACATCAGCTTGAAGAGCAACCTCAGCTTGAAGAGCAACCTCAGCTTGAAGAACACCACCAGATTGGAGAACCACCAGAACCATCAGAAGATATTCCTGACGACTCCTATCTAACAGATGACTTGTCAGATAATGGAGATGAAACCGTTGAAGAAACCCAGAATGAATTAGCAGAAGCAGTACATCCTGTGACACCAATCATAGAAAGAGGACGACGAGTGATTCAACTACCAGCCCGGTTCAAGCCCTATTGGATGATGAAGCCGTAAGGGGGGAAATGTTGGATCGTAGTAATCAATGGATTATAATTTTTTATCTAAGTTACCTTTGCTCTACTATATAAAGAAAACCAATATGTCATTCTTATGCAGTATTGATTTGACTTCCAATAAAGATAGTTCTTTTTAAGAAAAGTCAAGTCCATTTTATTCTGGAAGTAATCCGGACATAACACTATCTAATCATCCAGCCAATTGCATCTTATAGTGCATATGTTGGCGCAATAATCAATCGGCCGTAGCGCTGTTACGTTGTTATGGGAGCTACATAGCAACACAAGTAACTTGTTAGGAAAAATAATTTCCACGCTCATTCCTACATTGAACACCGTACTGTTAAGAACGTTTTGCTCAATAAACTTTTAATCCGTTAAATAAAACCTGACTTCATTCAGAGTTCCGACTCGTCTCTCAAGAGGTTATGGGCACCACCGCGAAAGACGTGACCTGCAACATCCCGAGGAAGTGGAGCAGATTTCCAAAACTGGAGCTATCGAGTGAAGGTGTACCTCGAAGCGAAAGGCGTTGCGGATGTTTTGACCGGAGTGGCTCCGGTAGCAGCAGAAGATAAAGCCAAGTTCGAGGAGAAAGACCGGATTGCAAAAGCGTTGCTGGTGGGGTGTCTATCGGACGAGTGTCTCGAAATCGTTCGAGAGAAGACGACCACTGAGGATATGTGGGCCAGCTTAGAGACGACATATGCAAAGAAATCCGTGGCAAGCCAAACAATCATTCGGAAGCAGTTGGCTCGTTTAAGGATGAAGGAAGGCGCCGATATGAGGACACATCTGTTGGAATTTGATGGACTGGTAAGAAGATTGAAGACCGCTGGTGCGACGTTGGCTGCAAGTGATCTGGTATCGCAACTATTCTTAACGTTGCCAGACTCTTTTGACCCTCTAGTCACGGCCTTGGAGAATGTAGCGGAAGAAGAATTAAACTTGGATCTCGTCAAGCAACGTCTGTTGGCCGAAGAAAGCAAACGATCCGATCGGCAAGGTGATTCGGTTGAAGACAAGTCTGCAGCTTTACCAGTGACTCGAAGAAGAAGTTCTCAAAATTCTTCGGAAAGTGCCATCGATGTGGTCGCCGGGGACATATGAAGAAAGATTGCCGTCAACGGGAAGCCAATTCAGCGAAGAAGAGTGCCGTGAGTTTCTTGGCTGATGCAAATGTTGCGGAGAAGAGGCCAGGACGCATCGTATTCAAGCTCGATTCCGGGTGCAGTGACCACTTGGTATGCGACAAGACCGTATTCACTAGTCTGAAAAATTTGTCAAATCCTGTGGAGATCAAGGTTGCCAAGGAAGGAGAAGCAATGATCGCTGGTCAAATTGGTGAAATTAACGCAACAAGGGCGTACCGTTCAACATCAAAAACGTGCTTTACGTCCCTGAATTACGTGAAAATCTCATGTCGGTCAAGAAAATGACAAATGCAGGTATAGATGTGCTTTTTTCCGAGAACGTAGCAGTGTTGAAGAAGGACGGAATGCTGTTGGCTACTGGACACCTCCGTGGAAATTTGTATGAACTCGATCTGTCGTTTCAAGAAGTCCAAGCAAACCATAGTGAGGTAGGAATTGGAATCTTGTGGCACCGTCGACTCGGGCATATTGGCCAACATGGATTGGACATCTTAGCCAGGAAAGGTATGCTGAAAGGCATGAATGAAAAATCAAGTAAGATCGATTTTTGTAACACCTGCGTACAAGCTAAGCAATGCCGAGAACCGTTTAATGGAACGAGAATTAGGGCCAACCGGCCGTTGGAGCGTATACACTCGGATGTATGCGGACCCATTGATCCACCAGCATGGGATGGTTCTCGATACTTTGTGAGTTTCATCGATGACTACACTCATTTCTCCATGATTTACTTGTTGAAGAGAAAGTCTGGCGTGTTCGAGAAATTCAAAGAATTCGAAGCGAGTGTTACGGCCATGTTCGGGAAGTCCATTTCAAGGATGACTGTGGATCAAGGAACGGAGTATTGTTCTGCAATTCAAATGGAGTACTACAAGCAAAAAGGGATCCAACTGGAGGCTACGGTTGCTTATAGTCCCCAACAAAATGGTGTAGCGGAGAGGTTCAACCGAACCTTGATTGAGAAAGTTCGCTCTGTGCTCATTCAATCGAAAGCGCCGAAGCGTTTGTGGTCAGAAGCAGCTCTGGCGTGCGTTTACTTGATGAACCGAAGTCCAACAAGCGCGCTGCCTTCTGTTGTCACTCCTGCTGAGATGTGGTTCGGTCGTACACCGAATCTGGAGAAAATTCGTGTGTTCGGCTGTACGAGTTTCGTTTGGATCCCGAAGCAGAAAAGACGTAAGTTAGATGCCACTAGTAAAGAAATGATAATGGTTGGATATGCTCCCAATGGATACCGTGTGTTGGATCCGGTGACTCGAAAAGTTACAATTGCTCGAGACGTCAAGTTCGATGAATCAAGCTTCCCCTACGATAAGATGAAGCAGGAAGATGATGTACCTTTGACTGTTCATCTTTCCCTCGAGCAAGAGGGGGAATACAACCAGCCAAGCATTGAAAACGAGAACGCCGTCGATGAATTAGTCCCCCAGGATGATCAAGCCCAAAATGAATCTGAAATCAGCCAAAATGAAGAGTCAATTGATGATGTCGATGAACCAGAAAATGCGCTCCCTTCGCCCACAGAAAGACACGAAATTCCCAGTGAATTGTTGTCGAGGCATAGCGGACGGGAGCGCAGGCTCCCCGGTAAGTTATACGATTACTTTATCGGTTATAGAGCTGTTTCTGGTGAATTGATATCCGCAGATGTACCCGATTCATATGATGAGCTAACCGAACGACCTGACCGGACCAAATGGATGGCAGCCATACGAGATGAATTACGTTCCATGGAGGAGAACAAGGTCTGGCAATTTTCAAGTTGTCCCAAGGGAGTGAAACCTCTGAAGACAAAATGGGTGTTCCGACTGAAAGACGATGCGACCGGAAATACAGCGAAGTATAAAGCAAGGCTGGTCGTTAAAGGATTTTTGCAGAAGGCTGGTGTTGACTACAAGGAAACGTTTGCTCCAGTTGCAAGACTTGCCACTATCAGGACTGTACTCGCAGCTGGTGTTCAGCAAGGATTCCACTTCCATCAAATGGACGTCAAGACAGCGTTCCTGCATGGAGAGCTGAAAGAAGAATTATACATGGTGATTCCGGATGGCGTCGCAGCTCCTCCCAATACAGTGTGCCGTTTGTTCAAATCACTGTATGGATTGAAGCAATCTCCAAGGTGCTGGAACAAAAAGTTCAACAACCGTCTATTGAATTTAGGATTCCAGCGATCACAACATGATTACTGCCTCTATGTACGTATACAACCAGGAGATGAAGTCTACATCATACTCTATGTGGACGATTTGCTAATAGCTGGGAGAAAGCTGGAAACGATAGAGAAACTGAAGAAAGCATTAAGTTCAACGTTTTCCATGACCGACTGCGGAGAAGTCAATCGTTTCTTGGGTATGAAGCTGGAGTACGACCGGACGAAAAATTCAATGAGCCTTTGCCAGGAAGCGAATATCGAAAAACTGTTGGTGCGCTATAATATGGTGGATTGTAACCCTACCAAGACGCCTATGGATAAGAGCCTGCGTGCTTCGCGAGATGGTGAAACAACCAAGGAACCGTACCGCGAGCTTCTGGGTACAATCATGTACATAATGCTGTGCACCAGACCTGATCTGTGTTATCCCGTCGGATTCCTGGGCCGTTACCAACAAAATCTAACAATAACTGATTGGCAGTGCCTCAAGCGAGTTGTACGATACCTGAAAGGAACGAAAGCGAAGCATCTGAAATACGTTCGTGATAACTCAGCTGAACCGTTGGTCGGATATGCTGACGCCGACTGGGCATCGGATATAGAAGACAGGAGGTCAGTTGGCGGTTATTTGTTCACGGTATTCGGTAACGCTGTGTCATGGTCGAGTAAGAAGCAGGTGACAGTTGCCACATCTTCAAGCGAAGCAGAATACGTGTCCCTTAGTTCTGCTGTCTCAGAAGCTATCTGGCTTTCAGGAGTGATGGAAGACCTCCAGCTGAAGCGGCCATCAGATCCAGTCTCAATATACGAGGATAACCAAGGAGCGATAGGCATGGCAAACAATTGCGAAAACAAACGATCAAAGCACATAGATATCAAGCATCACTTTATTAGAGATCATATTGCGAACGATCGAATAGTATTGAAGTATGTGCGAACCGAGGACCAGTTAGCGGATCTGTTTACCAAACCGGTGGACGCTACACATCTCAAGAAACTGTGCCAAGGGGTCGGATTATCCGATTGAGAGGGGGTGTTGGCGCAATAATCAATCGGCCGTAGCGCTGTTACGTTGTTATGGGAGCTACATAGCAACACAAGTAACTTGTTAGGAAAAATAATTTCCACGCTCATTCCTACATTGAACACCGTACTGTTAAGAACGTTTTGCTCAATAAACTTTTAATCCGTTAAATAAAACCTGACTTCATTCGGAGTTCCGACTCGTCTCTCAAGAGCATATACTCCTGTTCCTGTATATATATACGATTGTGATGCACAGAGCCGTAGCGTGGATTTCCGGCGCCCTTGGCGAACTCTTTATTGGGCGCCCCTCTCTTACTAAGGAACAAACCCAGATTCTACCTAGCGGTGACGATGCCTTTCTCGATTCAATCGTTTGGTTTCGCCTTGATGTGATACACATCATAAATAATTGCCTACATTACAACTCTTGCAAACGCTGTACAGCGAATCAAACAAAACCAAGCTTATGTGGTTCAACACACCATTTATAACTTTTGAACACATTGACCGATTGTGATTATATTCAATAGTGATCAACTAGGGCTTATCCCAAGTCGAAAGCAACTTGTTGCGAGAAAATCGGTTAACAATAACTATATGAAAAAAATGGCTAATGTTTTTCGGTTTTCGCGTGCACACACACATACATACACACGAACTGACAGACATTTGTTTAGTTCGACGAGCTGAGTCGATTGGTATATTTGGTATACATCATGTGTCTCCGCGACTTCGATAAAAAGTTCGATTTTGGAGCGAAATGGGTGTCAGGCCATTCGGCCGAAGGTCATTAAGCCGAATGGTCATTAGGCCGAACGGTCATTAGGCCGAATGGCCATTAGGCCGAATCAGCAAAAGTGAAAAATAAGAAGTTCTTTCTTCACCTTATCCTTTCTTCCTTCTCCCTTCTTGCACTTTCTTCTTCCTGCTCCCTTCTTCCTTTTTCCTTCTTCCTTCGTCCCTTTTCCTTCTTCCTTCTTTCTTATTCCTTATTCTTCTTCCTCTTTCCTTCTTCCTTCTTTTCTTCTTTCTTCTTCCTTCTTCCTCCTTTCATCTTCTTCCTTTCTCCTTCTTTCTTTCTTCTTCCTTCTTCCATCTTGCTTCTTCCATCTTCCTTCCTTTTTCCTTCTCCCTTCTTCCTACTTCCTTCTTTCTTCTTCCTTATTCTTTCTTCCTTCTTCTCTTTCTACCTTTTTCCTTCTTTCTCTTGCTTTCTTCTTTATTCTTTCTTCTTCCTTCTTCCTTCTTCATTTTTCCTTCTCCCTTCTTCCTTCTTCCCTTTTACTTTTTTCTTTTTCCTTTTTCCTTCTTTCTTCTTTGTTCTTCCTTTTTCCTTTTTGCTTCTTCCTTCTTTCTTCTTTTTTCCTTTTTCCTTCTTTCTTCCTTTTTCCTTCTTCCTTCTTTCTTCTTCCTTTTTCCTTCTTCCTCCTTTCATCCTCCTTCTTCCTTCTTCCTTTTTGCTTCTTCCTTCTTTCTTCTTCCTTTTTCCTTCTTTCTTCTTTCTTTTTACTTCTTCCTTTTTCCTTTTTCCTTCTTCCTTTTTTCTTCTTCCTTTTTCCTTCTTCCGTCTTCCTTCTTCCTTCTTCCCTTTTCCTTTTTCCTTCTTCCTTTTACCTTATTTCTCCTTCTTTCTTCTTTATTCTTTCTTTATTCTTTTTTTTTCTTTTTTCTTTCTTATTCCTTCTTCCTTCTTTCCTATTCCTTCTTCATTCTTCATTCTTCATCTTCCTCCCTCCTTCTCCCTTCTTCCTTCTTCCCGTTTTCTTTTTCCTTCTTCCTTTTTCCTTCTTCCTTCTTCGTCCTTCGTTCTTCCTTTTTCCTTCTTCCTTTTTCCTTCTTCCTTCTTCCTTCTTTCTTCTTTTTTCTTGCTTCTTCCGGCTTTCTTCTTCCTTTTTCCTTCTTTCTTCTTCCTTCTTCCTCCTTCCTTCTTCCATATTCTTTCTTTCGTCCTTCTTCCTTTTTCCTTTTTCCTTCTTTATTTATTTTTCCTTCTTCCGTCTTCCTTCTTCCTTCTTCCTTTTTCCTTCTTCTTTCTTCCTTCTTCCTTCTTCCTTGTTCCTTCTTCCTTCTTACTTCTTTCTCCTTCTTTCTTCTTTATTCTTTATTCTTTATTCTTTCTTTCTTCTTTATTCTTTCTTCTTTCTTCTTTCTTCTTTTTTCTTTGTTCTTTTTTTTTCTTTCTTATTTCTTATTTCTTATTTCTTATTTCTTATTTCTTATTTCTTATTTCTTATTTCTTATTTCTTATTTCTTATTTCTTATTTCTTATTTCTTATTTCTTATTTCTTATTTCTTATTTCTTATTTCTTATTTCTTATTTCTTATTTCTTATTTCTTATTTCTTATTTCTTATTTCTTATTTCTTATTTCTTATTTCTTATTTCTTATTTCTTATTTCTTATTTCTTATTTCTTATTTCTTATTTCTTATTTCTTATTTCTTATTTCTTATTTCTTATTTCTTATTTCTTATTTCTTATTTCTTATTTCTTATTTCTTATTTCTTATTTCTTATTTCTTATTTCTTATTTCTTATTTCTTATTTCTTATTTCTTATTTCTTATTTCTTATTTCTTATTTCTTATTTCTTATTTCTTATTTCTTATTTCTTATTTCTTATTTCTTATTTCTTATTTCTTATTTCTTATTTCTTATTTCTTATTTCTTATTTCTTATTTCTTATTTCTTATTTCTTATTTCTTATTTCTTATTTCTTATTTCTTATTTCTTATTTCTTATTTCTTATTTCTTATTTCTTATTTCTTATTTCTTATTTCTTATTTCTTATTTCTTATTTCTTATTTCTTATTTCTTATTTCTTATTTCTTATTTCTTATTTCTTATTTCTTATTTCTTATTTCTTATTTCTTATTATTTCTTATTTCTTATTTCTTATTTCTTATTTCTTATTTCTTATTTCTTATTTCTTATTTCTTATTTCTTATTTCTTATTTCTTATTTCTTATTTCTTATTTCTTATTTCTTATTTCTTATTTCTTATTTCTTATTTCTTATTTCTTATTTCTTATTTCTTATTTCTTATTTCTTATTTCTTATTTCTTATTTCTTATTTCTTATTTCTTATTTCTTATTTCTTATTTCTTATTTCTTATTTCTTATTTCTTATTTCTTATTTCTTATTTCTTATTTCTTATTTCTTATTTCTTATTTCTTATTTCTTATTTCTTATTTCTTATTTCTTATTTCTTATTTCTTATTTCTTATTTCTTATTTCTTATTTCTTATTTCTTATTTCTTATTTCTTATTTCTTATTTCTTATTTTTTATTTCTTATTTCTTATTTCTTATTTCTTATTTCTTATTTCTTATTTCTTATTTCTTATTTCTTATTTCTTATTTCTTATTTCTTATTTCTTATTTCTTATTTCTTATTTCTTATTTCTTATTTCTTATTTCTTATTTCTTTTTTCTTATTTCTTATTTCTTATTTCTTATTTCTTATTTCTTATTTCTTATTTCTTATTTCTTATTTCTTATTTCTATTTCTTATTTCTTATTTCTTATTTCTTATTTCTTATTTCTTATTTCTTATTTCTTATTTCTTATTTCTTATTTCTTATTTCTTATTTCTTATTTCTTATTTCTTATTTCTTATTTCTTATTTCTTATTTCTTATTTCTTATTTCTTATTTCTTATTTCTTATTTCTTATTTCTTATTTCTTATTTCTTATTTCTTATTTCTTATTTCTTATTTCTTATTTCTTATTTCTTATTTCTTATTTCTTATTTCTTATTTCTTATTTCTTATTTCTTATTTCTTATTTCTTATTTCTTATTTCTTATTTCTTATTTCTTATTTCTTATTTCTTATTTCTTATTTCTTATTTCTTATTTCTTATTTCTTATTTCTTATTTCTTATTTCTTATTTCTTATTTCTTATTTCTTATTTCTTATTTCTTATTTCTTATTTCTTATTTCTTATTTCTTATTTCTTATTTCTTATTTCTTATTTCTTATTTCTTATTTCTTATTTCTTATTTCTTATTTCTTATTTCTTATTTCTTATTTCTTATTTCTTATTTCTTATTTCTTATTTCTTATTTCTTATTTCTTATTTCTTATTTCTTATTTCTTATTTCTTATTTCTTATTTCTTATTTCTTATTTCTTATTTCTTATTTCTTATTTCTTATTTCTTATTTCTTATTTCTTATTTCTTATTTCTTATTTCTTATTTCTTATTTCTTATTTCTTATTTCTTATTTCTTATTTCTTATTTCTTATTTCTTATTTCTTATTTCTTCCTTTTTCATTCTTCATTCCCTTCATTTTTCCTTCTTCCTTCTTCTTCCTTCCTTCTTCCTTCTTCCTTCTTCCCTCTTCCTTCTTCTTTTTTGCTTCTTCCTTCTTCCTTTTTCCTTTTTCCTTTTTTTTCTTCCTTTTTCCTGCTTCTTTTTCCGTTTTCCTTATTTCTTTTTTATTCCTTCTTTCTTCTTCCTTCTTTTTTCTTCATTCTTCTTTTATGGTTTTCTTCCATCTTTCTCCCGTCTTTCTTTATTCTTCTTCTTTCTTTTTCCTTCTTCCTTCTTAATACTTCCGCCTTTTTTCTTATTTCTTCTTCCGTTCTACTACTTCCTCACTTCGCATTACTCGCTTCTCACTTTCCAGTTCTCATTCGGCCTAATGACCGTTCGGCCTAATGACCATTCGGCCTAATGACCCAGCATCGTTATGTTAACAAGCTGTTATGTGGAAAATGTTCATGGTAGCTAATCTGATCGTATCGATTTGTTTTTTTTTGTAGATGCGGCAGTAATGCCTGCGTTTTCGATTGGATCCGATCCGAGAAACGATTGGATGAAATGGAAGCGAGCTTGCGAAAGATTTATTGTTGCTAATGGAGTGATCGAAGACGAAGAAAAATATAACCTGCTTCTTGTTATTGGGGGTATTGAATTACAAACTTATTTTGATATGCTTGATAGTGTTCAAGTTGGAGTTCCGATTGGAACAGACGGTGCAAGCTTACGTATTTTGAAGTACGAATCAGCTGTATTTGCTCTCGATAACCATTTTGCCCCTCAGTTGAATAAACGGTTTGAGAGGCACCAATTCCGCGCGTTGTAGCAAGAGCAAAGTGAAGTGTTTGAAAACTTTTTGTTTCGACTAAAAGGGCAGGTTAGTCGATGCAAGTTTAGTGATCCGGATGCCATGCCAAAAACACGCAATGGAATACGGAAGTTCTTCAATGGCAATACAAGGTTTGGTTATTAAAATTTCTGGAAAGCCACCCAAGTAACCATTAAGCCGTTAAAATCGACTTTATTTCGGCTCTATAGTCGCATTACAAACCTGGTCAACA